>NC_138733.1:18087743-18305175 GCF_965113295.1 Leuciscus leuciscus | reverse complement strand
ACTGTCTGGCTCTGGTTGATCATGCTAGTACCGTGACTAAAAAACGCAGATTTAAGTGTGGTCGATACAGTGAAATGCGAAAGGCTCATTAAATCGGTAGGTTATGGTGATGCAAGGCCTCAATCGTCACATACAAATTATAAATGCATTTAGAAGGACTGTAATGTTTTCAACTAGCAATTGTATTGCTTACTTATAAAATTAATCTGTGCAGGCTTTTGAATTAATAGGCTCGTTGTTAGGCCTATAATAATTTTCTGTAACAGTTTTTCCCATTTTATTCAGAGAAATTGACGAAAAAAGTTTAGTAGCCTATATATGCACTTAATAGAGGTATTTATTAATAATGGTACTGATAAGTTAAGATGATTAATTATAAATATCATTATAAATGTATACAAAAATGTATTCTTCCTAATGCCTTTTCTTTGCTTTTTGCTTCTTTTTGCTTCTGTGTTATTTTGTTTTTTTGCAGACAGCCCCCAGTTTTGCAGTTTTTCCGGCTGTCAGGTGACTGATACAATGGTATGTGACAACTGACCGGACAAAACAGCTCTGAGGACAAATCGCTCCTGCTGATGTTAAATACAAGATATGACCACATCAAAGTTTTATTGTATTTCTCTTTTCTTTTTATAAGATTATCTAAAAACGATCTCATCGTGCAACTTCAAGTCTCATTCAAGTTCATAAACTCCTTGTCCACTTCATGTCTATTGTCAGCACTAATCGTTACTCCAAATTATCGTCTTCTGGACCTCGTCCACGTTCATCGGCCTCCCCGTGCAGTTACCCATTTTTGCACAAATAATGGAAGAATTTAGGGAATGTGATCTTGGAGAAATGGTCCAGGCGTCTGCTGCTGGTGTGTTGGCCTTGTTCCATCTCTGAGTGCAAGCGAGGCTCTTCATCACCCCCTCCTCTCATTCAGACCCACTAAAAGTGAAGCATTAAGACTCAATCTGGCAGCTTCCTGCTCTCCCGTTTAACTTGTACACAGAGAAAACAGGATGCGTGCTGAAAAACACCAGTAGGCAGTAGATAATGAGAGTGTTTGTGTTAACGATGAGGATGTTTTGAACGGTGTCCTGACTCCTGCGATCATATTTGATGTCTGAATATTGTTTGATTGTGATTTTGCAAATGAATCGTACAAACATGTTAAAATTTCCAAGTCATTGTAACATCTTCAGCTTGTCATATCAATTATGTTTAAAACAAACGTGTTAGCTGGACATTCCGTGTGTATTTTACAGGGCTGCTTGAAAGCATCAGGGCCTTTGTAAACAAAATGTTGCTAATGGAATTATATGCGCACACGCAGACATTTCTGTTCAGACTTGTGAATTTGTTTCATCTGTGGAAAAGTGTGTGTTTGGTTTATATAAAGTTTTGAGTTCTGAGCTCTTTCCCTGTTGACTAATATCGCATGAATTTTCCGCATAACAGTCTTCAGGGCAAATCCAAACAGGACCCAGTGTTGACCTGCAATGCATACGTTCATGCACCAGTAGCAGTGGAATCCAAACACAGTTTCATTTCCCCTGCAGTGATAAATCCTAGTGTTTTTCCTCATGCATGGCTTTGATCATTTAACACAAGCATATCTAATGAAATTAATGATGTTTTTTTTTACTTTTTTTTTTTATAAACTAAACGTGCAACAAAAACCCAGATGTTTTTCAAATTAGTGAAGTTGGAAGGTCTGCTTAGACTTGTTGCATAACCCACACCAAGCAGCATATATTTTGTCCGCCACAGAAAATATGCAATGTCAATGCCAGAGTTCATTTTGGCGCTGAGCACATTGAAGATGAATTATTAACTTATGTACACAGTCTTCCTTGATTGGAAGGTCTGTGACCTGCTCCTGATAACCGTTTTATAATTGATTGTCATTAAAAACATACTCAATGCAGTGGTGAGGCCAGAAATTTTAAAGTGAGTGGACCTTGGTGAAACAGGGTGTCCAGTGCCTAAGGGATACTTCACCGTTTTTTCATATTAAACTATGTTATTCCCTTAACTAAGACGAGTTGATACATACCTCTATCGTCTCAGTGCGTGCACTAAATCCCTCTGTCTTGCGGCGAAACTTTGTTAGCCCAGTTCATTTAATATGGGCCAAGCAGAGAAGCTACCAAACACCTCCACGTTTTCCCTATTTAAATACAGTTACTCGCGAAGTGTAACTCGACCTAGGACGGTGACACAAAACAAAACGTTGCGCTTTTCTAAGCGTGTAAAATGGATAACTATTTTGTATGGCGGAATACCATAGCAAGTGCTTGTAAGCACTTCGACTTGGCGCAGTAATATCTTCACTAGAGGGAGCGGGGGCCGGTGAGAGGATTTTTCACGAGTGAAGATATTACTGCGCCAAGTCGAAGTGCTTACAAGCACTTGCTATGGTATTCCGCCATACAAAATAGTTATCCATTTTACACGCTTAGAAAAGCGCAACGTTTTGTTTTGTGTCACCGTCCTAGGTCGAGTTACACTTCGCGAGTAACTGTATTTAAATAGGGAAAACGTGGAGGTGTTTGGTAGCTTCTCTGCTTGGCCCATATTAAATGAACTGGGCTAACAAAGTTTCGCCGCAAGACAGAGGGATTTAGTGCACGCACTGAGACGATAGAGGTATGTATCAACTCGTCTTAGTTAAGGGAATAACATAGTTTAATATGAAAAAACGGTGAAGTATCCCTTTAAATTACTTTATTTAAAAAATTTGACAATTAAGATTATTAATTTATTGTCATCCAATAGTTTAAAGAAAACAACAAAATCCATTCATAAAATAACCAATGAACAGAATTAGAACAATAAACAAAAATAAATAATCACAGACAGAGTGTGTAAGGCTGCAAGGCTTATAGCCTTTCCCTGGCCGCGGATTTGAGTCTAGCGTTGAACTGTCTCAGTCAAACCACTGCCTGCTGCTGCTTCTGATTGCTTGTAGAGGGAAAAGCTGCCCATAACTGCTGTTCTAGGACCAGTTTTCTCCGTAATAATAAGAGCATGTTGGCTTTTTGACAAATGATCCAGTACGTATCTGTATTTGGCCTCTGAAGAGCATCAAAGGTTTCTGTTTACTAAAGTTATTTCTATTTACTTGTTATTGCAGTGTTAAGCAATGTAGCCAATCACAGACATGTCTGTTGATTTATTGAACGCATGGCCAATCAGAGGTGTTTAAATTAGAATCCACTCACCACTCAAAACCATTTATTTGTAAAAAATTTTGTCCAGTGCTGAGTTCTGCACATTTGCAAATCCTCATTATAATAAAGTGTAGACATTATGTAAATAAGAGATTTATTGTGCAGTGTTGACAGCTTCACTGATTATAATGGAAATTCGTGAGATGGCGCCATCGCGATGAACTAATTATGAGTGATAGCTTATTAGTGATTATAAAGGGACCACTCTTTGTGTGCTTTCTATGCGATATCTAATCAATCCAGAATTTGAATACAACTTCTGTTTTTCATTCTTGTACACACTGTAAATTACTGGATTATTATTATTGTTATGTATGCATGATTTTATCTCATTTCCCACAAAAAAATTATAATTTGTGTCACATTTGATCGGGTGGACCAGCCGTCAATCTCAGTAGGCCAGTGCCAGTACCCTGGCCCTTATGTAGCATCGCCACTGACTCAATGTGTTTTTCTGACTCAATGTGTTTTTCAGAAATCTTTGGAATCATTTGGCGGTGTTCTCGAAAGCTTTGCAGACAGGGACAGACATAGTGAAATTGGACACATCCTGTTGTCACTGCTCCAAAAAACAAGCGCAAAATTGAAAGTATTGATGCATGCATGCTGGTCTTCATTTCTGTGCAATGCATCAGATGAATCCAGTATGTGAGATTGAGTGGAGTTGCTAAAATCTTTTTCTCTGAGGATGTAGGAAAATCCATTTTAAAGTTGAATTGTGCTATTAACGGTCCATTGTATAAGTAAGACTTCCCCTTACAGATTTTCATATAATAGTGTTTATTTTCAGCTTGCATGTTCAATGGGAAGCAATTTTATTGCTTGTAGTTTCTGCAACCTAGCAAAAGTTTATGCTACTTGGCAACTTGTCCGGAAATATTGTCTAGCATATAACAGTCATGCTCAATGAAGCATTGTTTTATATTCAAGGCTGTTGATTTCTCGTAAATGCCTGGAAAATCATCCAAGACACATCCCATATTTATTCTACTGTCATCAAGCCATAACTTAAATAACAGATAGGTTTATTGCAGTTTATATTCTGAGTAAAAAGTGTCGTGAAATAACGAAAATGCAGAAGTATTGACAACTCTGACGTCAACATGACTTAGCCTACTTGCAGACTTTCATTGATTCTATGAATTATGACAATCCTGCCTTTGGTGTTTATCAGGTGTATTATGTCTATAATCTATGTGATAGATCTAATTGCAATATCTATGCATTATGACTTGCATTATGGCTGGTTAAATCAGCAATCAAAATGATCATATCAATAAAAATTAGATTGATCTGCTTTTTCATTCTGTTCATAATACCCAAGTGATAATGTATTTCAAAATCCTACATATATGTTGTGTTGAGTTTACCAAATACATTATTTATTTAAATATAAAATAAATCGCAATGTTCACTGTAACTGTTATTGAACCACATGGTGTTGTCATAATAACAGAAAATAATCACGATTCAGACAAGCACTTCTAAGCATTCCCATCATGCAAAAACTCTTTTATATAAGAGTTATATAAGTGAAAATAGACACAGTTAATAGTAGAATTTAGTGTGAATGTAAAATACCTCTTGATGAACAAGCCGTGCGACTTTGGAAAATACCCATTAATATTAGTGATTTGACCTATTTTTTTTTTTTTTTTTTTTTTTTTTTTGATGGCTTTTTGATTCACATTTTCAGTGTACAAAGAAGTATATAGCCTAAATTTGCATGTGTTTTGAAAAGCAAATACCCATTTGCAATGTCCAATGATACTACATTAATAACAAGGAAATGAGACAGCCATCACAGACATGTATCTGTGGATAAATAAGCCTGAGACAAACTGATAGTGAAATTGGGTTTGTCTCCGAGTTTTATTCTATTGGATGAACACAATATAGCATCTTAAAAATGTGACTGCCAGGAAAGATGTTTATCTAGTCTTTCTTTTGCACACCCACACAGACAGGAATTGGAAAGGATACATAATATCATATAATTTGATAAAGGTGTAGGCTTATCCATAACAAAAGGTCCATCTGAATGAAATGAATTAATAAAATAAAATCATTCAAAAAGAATGCAAGCATTTGGAAATATATATTAACAGCTGTCTGGCACAGTTACTGATTGTAAGGCTCAGGGAAGGAGGCGGCGGGAACTGGCAAACATTCAACTTTAAGAATAATATAAACATAAACAACAACAAAAAAGAAAAGCAGCAGCCCCTCACATATGTGTGCAGCATAAACTAAAACAAAAAAACTTTTTTGTCTGGTTCTCTCTCATCTTCCACTGTCATCCCTCCTCCCTTTATCCTTCCTGAGCTCCTCCGTGAGACTTGAGACCAGTGTGGCGTACATTTCAGTTATCCATGTTTTGTCAAATATTACTTACAGATGTCTCTGAAGTGAGATTGCATTTCTGGTAACGAATTCATTCTGGCATCCCTCCGTGTTGATATTGGAAGCATTACTATATGGTGTTAGTGTTATCATTTCAAATGATTGCAGGTCTGCCCCTTCGAGAAAAGAACGGGAAAATTGCTTGAGAAAATTATTGGAGATCTGAGTCAGATCTGATAAAGGTCTGATAAAAAGATGATAAAAATGATAAAAAAAAATGAGTCAGATCACTTGAGGTCAGACTAGAATGCTACTATCTTAGTGACGTAACGTTACTAATGCTGACAAAATGAAACCAAAAGCACAAGTGCTGCAAACCTTTTCCTGCTACGTGTTTTGATTATAATAAGAATAGCAGGTGATGTTTATTTTATTAAGTTGAAAGCAAAACTGCAATTTATGTATTCGCTTTCCTGTCTGGGTGTCAATCTACTGGAAATGTTGGCTGACTATTGTGAGCATCTAATTTCAAGAGTAATACCGTTAAAACTAAGTATGATTCCAGACAACATGCATCATCCTTTCCTCTACTGTATATGCAGGATTTTCAAACATGCGCACCTGTCAAATCCTTCTGCATTTGACTCATCACTCCCGTAGAAATGACATCACTCACACCGTTTAGAGAATTCCCCTCAATTCTTTTTAATTTTCTATTATTTTGTGTAATCTGATATCTTGAGATTTAATGAGGGAAAAAAATCCTCAGGAAAATAAACAGGAAGTCAAGTAACTTTGAAGCCGGTGGTTTGTTTTGGCATTACTTCACAAAAATAATTTGGCTTATTAGAGCTCTTTTGCATCTGATAACAGAATAACAGAAACCGGCGTAAAGATACTGGAAATTCCCCCTCAAAACAGCGGATTTTCGGTTTTTTTGTTGTTGTTTTTTTCACATGAACAACACAATAGGGACGCCTAGAAAAGAGCGAGCAGGTTGTTTCAAACGTTTCCCCTGCATGACAAAAGAAAAGAAACCCTGGTATTTTAATGAAAAGCAGCAAACTGGTTTTATGACTGTTCTGCAATTTCAGCTACAAAGCAGGCACTTGCCATGAAATAGAAAACTAATTTTGGCAAACAATCTATTCTATTCAAAACAGTCTGAGACCGCATTGAAAGTTTCATGATTTTGAAAACAAAGAAACTAATGCAAAATTAATTGTGTGTACCTTCTGCCTGTATTTGATGTACCCGTATGATTTATATTGTTAGTAAAAGTTTGCATTGGAACTTTTGATTCTCCTTCGTCTTCTTCTGCCTGCACCCCACCGTGACAATTTCACTATTGCTTAAGTTACTATACAAAAGTAATTAATTACTAGCTACTAATTACACTTTCAAGAGTAATTCGATTACTGTACCAATTACTCTCTCTAAAAAGTATTGCATTATTTATTACTAATTACTTTCTGAATCCCATAAAGTCCCTCATTAACCATTCTTATACTCTCAAGAGAGAAACTCGTAACCTAGAGCGGAAAAACTCATTTAGAGGTGTTTAGAATCGTGTGGAAAGACAGTGTGTCCCGTTATAAAAGCAGCTAGGGCTGAGCTTCTCCACAAACTCATAGAAAATAACTAAAACAATCAAAGGCTATTAACAAATAAACTCCTGAACTAAATATTTCAACAGTTATATAGAAATGACTTTATGAATTTCTTCACTGAGAAAATTGAAAGCATTGGAAATACAATTTGACAACGTTTTATGATCCAGCCTCAATTATTTATCACCCCTCAAGAACAATTGCAGTGCTTTACAACTATAGGACAGGAAGAGCTAAATAAACGTATCATTGCATCTAAACCAACAACATGTTTTTTTATATCCAATACCCATTAAATTACCTGTAGTTGTTACCTGTAGCCGAAGAGCTCTGGGTGCCAAGACCATTCAAGCTGACCATTAAGAAACCACAACTAGATCCAAATGAATTGTCAAATTACAGACCCATTTCAAATCTTCAATTTATGATAGGATTCAGGCCCTTTCATAGCACAGAAACTGTGCTTGTAAAAAATTACAAATTACTTACTTCTAGCTTCTGATCAATGCTGCATCTACTTGCTAGTGCTGCATTCAACACCCATTAATTATCTTCTATAAGACTGAGCTATTACTAATTCATCCAAAAACCTGTACGCAGAATCTCTTAGAATACAATTTGCATCTAGAAGGATGTACTGTTGTTACTTCATCCTCTAGTTAAAGACCTGGTTGTTATATTAGACAGCAAATTGTCTTTTGAAAATCATATTTCATGTTACAAAAATAGCCTTTTCCTCAGAAACATTGCTATGCTACTGTTTCTGATGCAGAAAAGCTAGTTCATGCATTCATAACCTCTAGACTGGATTATTGTAATGCATTAGGTGGTTGTCCTGCATCCTCAATAAACAAGCGGTTAGTCCAAAATGCAGCTGCTAGGGTTCTTACTTTTGGACTTTTGGTAGTACCTAGGATATCTAAGTCCACTAAAGGAGGGAAACCTTTTTCGCATTTGGCTCTTAAACTCTAGAATAGCCTTCCTGATAATGTTCAAAGCTCAGACACACTCTAACCAGTTTAAATCTAGATGAATGACACATTTCTTTAACCAAGCATTCACATGCATCTCACCTTGTACTCCAGTTATATCAGATCAAAAGCACATGACTATCTAGTCACCGTGATTTTGCCAAGTAAGGCATGTTCCTGGATCAACATATTTTGTTGATCCTGGAATAACATTTCTGTCCCAAAATGTAGTCCTTACCCTATCCCTACCCCTAAACCTAACCCTACCCATAACTTTTCCCTAAAATCAGAGGGAAGTGATAGGTGAATAACACTGATGTTGAAGCACCTCACCCTGGTTCTAAGCCTAAACTTAACATAAACTGTAAACTTGTCCCTCAAATCTGATTGGTTGATTGCAAAGTTGTTCCAGGATCAACAAAGATGTTGGATCCAGGAACATGTGGTACTTGGTGAAATAACGTTCACCTGACTATCTATTGCTTGAAATGTTATGAACATCAGCTACACTATTATTTTCCATTGGCTTTTCTGTTTTATCTCGAGATGCCCAAAAGATTACGCAAGCTCCAGTTTGGATCCAGCCTCTTACGAAGACTTCAGATGCCCCAACACCTGTGAAGAGATGACGCCAACTCCTACGAGGACTTCAGATGACGCAAACTCTGAATCAACATACACAACTGCAAAATAGCAAAATATTCCATATATTGTATTCATTATGATCACAACTTGTTATAACTGCTTTAAAGCTACAATATGTCATTTTTTTCGCCGTTAGGGGTCGCTAACCTCTTACAATAACAAAGGCGTAGGTTGATGACGCAGTGAATAAGCGGAATCATGGAACTTGTCGTCATGCCGATGGATCTAATAATGTTTATGGATGAGTGAATACATTCATGTTTTTTAACAGATATCAGCGTCACACGCGAGTCCCGCGGATATTAGGAATGAGGACAATTCATTCTACCAAACTCATACAGGTCAGTTTATTTGACGAATTAAACTTGTGAGGTAACGCAGCGCTGTTTCACATGGTCTGACTCTAACGTTACACAATCCTACTAAACTGCATTTGAGTGTGTTGAAAGTTATAATATTATTATGTGTTAGTTCGTTGGCTGTATGAGACAAGCAGTAAGCTAGATCAACATTAGAATAACATACTGATCATATTTTAACATTTCATCATGTTGAGCTATATAACATTGATTCGTTTTATGTACATTTGTTCACCTGTATAATAAAGTACATGCAAGAGCGACGTCTCTGTCAAGTCGAAGTTTGTCGCGGGCGTGGAACTCTCGGCATCTCGAGAACACCATGCCGATATTGATCCTCGTTTTATTTCTCATTTTGGCCCAAAGTCTGCTTGCCGTGGTCCATAATGTTTGAACGAAACAACAACAGCGTGCCGCTAGACGTTACGCACTATGTTGTCCACGTCTGTCGCCATGGTTACTATGGCAGTACAAGCGGAAACCAGGGATAGCGCAGATATTACGTCATTGACAGGCGACAAGTGACAAGGGACGGGCACTATTTAAAATTGTGAATTTCTCTGAATGTACAAATTCTTGGAAACATTTAGGAGAATGTAAGTACACAATTGAAAGAAATATATAACACTGTGCAAGTGGTTTTTGGATATTTTGATACAAAATCCTTACATATTGTAACTTTAATGAGCTCATTGCTTCTGCCTAATTGAATACATGATGTTATATATCTGCATGATTTGTATTATCTTAGAACTGTACATTTATGACATATGGACGTTACTTTGACACTGTCCCCTCTGATAACAGATTACTCACAACTGAAAGTAGAAATATGCATTTTCTGTAAAGGTGCTTTGAAACAATATGTATTGTGAAAAGCGTTACAAATAAATGTGAATTGAATTTAACTGAATTGAAATTAACCTCGACCAATTGAACATTACAAGGATAGACATGGAACTGCTCTTTTAAATCTTTCAAATAATATACAATTTAAGAAATTATTCTTGAACTGACCAAAGTATTTAAATGGAGAAGGTTACATTAAAAACTATTTAACATTAGACATTACATTTTTATGTTAAATACACACATTTTTTACATTAAATTTCTCTATAGTCTATACAGTATTTAATGCAATTCCATCAGAAGTAACTGTAATTAAATGACAGAAAAATTAAGAGTAATCCCTTACTTTCAATGGAAAAGTAATTAAATTACTCTTTGTACAGATGCTGCTCAGATATTCTTGCTTGACTTTGTACACCGACGCATGCATCATTCCTATTTTGCACCCGCGCACAGCGGACTTTTCCCTTCTCAGACGCACGTCGGTAAATTAGGAAATTAACTTGCGCTCCTGGGGGCGGTTCAGCGCAAAGAGGAGGCGTGTTCCGGCGCAAACGTTCCCTGGTGCTATTTTGCAGGTTTAGAAAACAATTCGCGTTACGCATGTTATTCATATGCTATTTTAAGGGCGCATGCTTGGCCATAATCAATGTAGCGTGTGCACAACGCGCATACACTTTGCTTATCTCATCTACACACATACGCAGCAGTTCTCATTTTTAGAAAACCATACATTATTACAAGGGAAAATATTAACACACGAGGGAAATCATTGTTGTGTCCATGAAGATGTGAAAAAATAGGCATAAATCTAGCTTACACATTTACCCAAATTATCATACGCCTGTTTAACCGAAGCTAATTTGGGCGTGTTTCTCCCATCCCCAATGTCACTTTTCTGTGTTTTACGGCCCTGACGAGAACGTCGGTCTCCTCGGCTGTGAACCACTCCTGGCGCACGCCTGGCAAATCCGCCGTTATAATAGCAATCCGCCATGGAACAAGCGCGCCTGCTCTTAAAGGGAATGTGAGATGTCGCTCTGATTGGTTTATTTCACGTTACGCCCAAACCACACCTATGAATAATGAAGCTACTTCAGACCAACCCATTTTAGATTTGCGTCGGGAGCAAGAGTAATTTATCCCGCTGGTATAATAGCAACAGCGCCCAAGACCCGCCCACAAAGTTACTTGCGTTTCGCGCTTGGTACTTGCGTTTCAGATCGTTAAAATAGGGCCCAAAATGTCAACATGTAAACAGAAACAGGTCTAGTTGTAATATTGCTCATAGAAGTTACTGCCCTGGGCAAGAAACTGTTTTTTGTGTCTGGATTGTCATGTTTTGACAGCTCTGAAAAGCAAGGCGGAGATTGATTGATTGATCTGATTAATACATTGAGAAATGATTTATAGGTTAGATAACTTCAATTTAATAAAATATCAATCAATCAATCAATCAATCCTACATTGTAAAAAATGATCAAAGTTGTAAATAAAACAAAGATTTGTCATGATCCCAGCCTGTGTTCCTCTGTCTTGTGTGAGGACTTTTGTGCTATTTCCTGTCTTGTGCCGAGAGTTGTAGTTCTTTTTAGTTTTTCATGTTGATTAGTCTCCCCAGGTGTGGCCTGTTACAGTAGTTCCCTTGGTTACCCTTGTGTGTTCCCATGACAATTAGCCACTCTGTTAACACTGTTATCTTGTTAACCTTGTATTCCCTTTACCCCAGTGTTTCTCTTGTTCCTTGTCTAGCGTTGCCGATATATCGTGTGCGTTTGTTGTAGCTTCTTGTTCATGTGCCTGGATTTATCTTGTTCCTTGTTTGGTATTATTTCAATTATCCTGTTTCAATAAATGTTTACTGCACTTGGATCCAACGCCTCTTGTCTGCAGTAGCCACATTTCAAGATTATTGGAGAATATCTTACAAGTTTTTCTTCTTCAGAATTTCACTTTGAATTAAATGTGCTACTTGCTGTTGCTTTGTGAAATATACTAGCAATTTCTTGAGGGAAATTTGTTTCCACACCAAAACAACAGTAAAACAAAACATGTAAATCCCCTCCGCTATTCATGCGTTTAAGAGAAGGGAAATTAGATAAGCCATTTTCCCCAAATGTTTAATCATTGGAAACTGTTTTGTTCCCTGCCTGTTTTCTCACAATGCTTTTCGTGATTACAAAAGTCAGAGGAAAAGGCATTTGCACGGAAGGAAAAGGCATTTTCTAACTTTTTCCCAACACCTTCACACTTCCCTTCATCTACGCCACAAAAAAAGTTGAAATCATAATGTAAAATTCTAAGATGGCCAATTGTTTATATCATAATTATAGAAGTATATTATTATTATTATTATGTGTCTCAATAAAGTTCACACATTTGGTCCCTTTCTTGACAACAGAGCAGCAACAGAGTCACATGAACAGGACACACATACAGGCCTTCAATAATTTCAGCAAGTAGAGCCAGTGGTAAATGGTGTCAGCAGAGTCCCGTCAACCTGTTCTGCACTAATGAGACGTTCATCCCTCTTTTAGGCATGTGGTAATTAAAAGCTGGTTGTTTTCCAGTTTTTAAGGGAACATTCTCCACACCACCATCTGTCAAAAATATACTTTGGCGTTTCTTTCACAGTGCCTCTTTTTTTTCTGTTTTCTAATTGGATAGGAGAACAATTTGTACATTTCCATTCTCCACACACCTCTGCCTTATTTAGTTTCAGTTTTGCGTTTGCTGTTGCCTTAGATTATATTTGTCACCTGTCTGGTTTCACTAAGGTCATTATGTATCAGGCAATTGTGCAATTAGTGTCATGCACAGGTAAACATCACATGCAGTTGAACCTGTCGAGCAACAGATGAGTGCCTCTTTCATTCACTGATATTGCATCCTTTTTTATTTGGAGAAGGGCTTTTTCACCTTTAATGGACAGAATAATGGGCACTTCTCACAGATCCCTTGCCTCTATTTTTTTCAGCATGACTTTCCATGACTGTGTCTTTTATATCTCTATAGATTTTAACCTTATTTTGCAATGCAAGTACAATATTTTCTTTGAATGCGCAAGACTTCCGATTCATTATTTGCTATACGTAAATAGCTAGAAGGCAAGGCAAGGCAAGTTTATTTATATAGCACATTTCATACACAATGGTAATACAAAGTGCTTTACAAAGAAGAAATTTAAATAATCAAAAGAAATAAGAATAATTAAAACCGTTTAGAATAAAAAATTAAATAAAAATACAGTACAAATAGTCGGACGAACTGTGGCACAGTGCTCATTCAGTAAATGCACAGCTAAACAGAAGTGTTTTGAGTCTGGATTTGAATGTGATACTATGAAGCACATCTGATCTCTTCTGGAAGCTGGTTCCAGCTGCGGCTGGCATAATAGCTAAAAGCTGACTCGCCATGCTTAGAGTGAACCCTTGGTATTTCTAGCTGATGTGATCCTAATGATCTGAGAGATCGGTTGGGTTTATATTCAGTGAGCATATCTGCAATGTATTGAGGTCCTAGGCCATTGAGTGATTTATATACCAGTAATAATAAAATCAATCCTAAATGTAACTGGGAGCCAGTGTAAAGACCTGAAGACTGGTGTGATATGTTCATATTTTCTGGTTCTACTCAGAATCCTGGCAGCAGCGTTCTGTATGAGCTGCAACTGTCTTATGGTCTTTTTGGGAAGGCCAGTGAGGAGTCCATTACAATAATCCACCCTGCTGGTAATGGAAGCATGCACAAGTTTCTCTAAGTCTTGACTGGAAACAAAGCATATAATTCTTGCAATATTTTTCAGATGATAGTATGCTGATTTAGTTATTGCTTTGACATGACTACTGAAACAAAGGTCTGACTCTGGAGTCACACCAAGATTCCTGACTTGATTTTTAATTGTTTGACCCCTAGAGTGAAGGTATGAATTCACCTTGAGAACTTCACCTTTGTTTCCAAATGCAATGAATTCAGTTTTGTCTGTTTAACTGAAGAATATTTTGGCACATCCAACTGTTTACTTCATCAGTGCATTTGCACAGGGAGTCAATGGGGCTGTAATCGTTAGGCGATAGTGCTAAGTAGATCTGTGTCTCGTCTCCATAGCTGTGCAATAACAAGAATAACAAAGTGCAGTAAACTGTAAAGCTATTTGTGCTACAAACCAGTGTGTTTATTATTACGGTAAAAAAATAAAATATATAACTATTATCAGTTTACAATGTAATGCAGCATAAAAGACTGTATTTGTACCGGTAAAATAGCTGGAAGTTAAATGGTAAGGTGAGTATTTTACTGGAAGTAAAATGACACTGGAAACCTTTTCACACTTCGCCCACTCTTACGTTAAAATAAGATGGATAAAGTGGCATTTCATCTCAGAACATTGGCAAAATACCCAGGTAGACACAAATTAGTTGTTAGTCATTGTGACTCGACAGGTTCACCTTCTACACCTTAAAAAAATCCCCTTGAGAGTAGCATCGGTTAGATCTCTAACGCTAAAAGTTAGGGGTTTGACCATGTTGTCGTGTTTTGTTCGAGCTTGGAATATCCCAAGAAAACAAAAACATTTGCACAAAAGACCTTTGACCATAATTTCTGCATTCCAACATAATGGTCAATGTCCGAAAGACAGGAAATATGTCCTTTCCCCTTGGCATGGTGCCTATACCTAACAAGCTTTCACTTTCACAATTTTAACGATTTTATTTAAAGCACATTCTTTTTGTGTTGATAATTCGCTAAAATGGAAATCGTACAATGTAGGTTGGTGTTTTCTTAGTCTCCGGTCTCTGTATATATCGCCTACCATGTATTGTATTATGATAATGACCTTTGTGGTGTGTCCTGTTTAGCATCTATCAATCATCCAAACTACTTTCATTTCCAAGCTTAGGTGAAAACAGAAAGAGGTATGGGTTACAGGAATTAAACTGGATGGAAAGAACAGAAGAGTTTTCAACAGGTAAACTGTTGGTGGCTGTCCCTATTCCAAACAATGGATGGTTCTTTGTGCAATTAGATTAAAGTTTCATTTCATGTTTTGCGGGCTGAACCAGTAGTTCTATGTTCAACAAGGCCATTGTAGTAGTTTCATTGAATTACTGAGTTGAGGTAAGGATCTACTCTCTATGAGACAAATCCCTGTGTCATACACTGAGGGAATTTACTATGTCGTTTTTATGGAATGACTCACATCTGGCTGAAAAGTAAATAATGTAATGCCAAGTTTGACAGGAAATGAGGATCTTATAGAAAACAGGTTGTTTAATAAAACTTTGTTAAATAATACATGACTACAGTTATGCACAACAAGCATTTTTAATCATACATAATAACTAGTTTTTTATTAACCGCAAAACTAGCCAAATATCGCATTAGAATTTAAACTCCACAGGCTAGAACATCACATCACATGCATCACTAGCTTACCTTAAAAAGCCAATTTAATACTAATTAAATATTAGTATTAAATTTAATATTATAAACACATTTAAAACAGGAAAATAAAGGAAAATAAATATAACTAAATAATTACAGCATTTTTATTTTCATGTATAATCAGGGAAGTAACCTATGCTTAAATATAATATGATATAATTGTTCAATATAATATAAAATATCAAATACATTGTTCAGATGTTGTATTTAGAGACATTGTCAGGTTTTTGACAGAGACTTGAGCCACTGATAGCAGCGTAATGCAGTTATTAATGCAGTTATTAGAGAGAGATATAGAGAAAGAAATTAAGCATGTATGAATTACCTCAGTCTGTGCGTCTCTAAACAGTGTTCGGCAGCAGCGTCTCTTCTAATGGCGAATCTGTAAGTTTATCTGCTTCAAGAACAGCACCGTTATTACATTGCTAGTGAGAAATGTCATAGCTTTTAAGTTGCTTAACTATTTTCCTGATAAAATCGTCAGAGCAGCGCTGACAACACGTTTCTGTCAGAGTGTGTGTGCATCTGAGTGGGAGAGAGAGCGTGAGAAAGAGTATTTCGATAAAACGTAATTTTGTGGCAAAAAACATGGAAATAATTAGTCTTTCGTTCAGGTCAGTGTCGTTGTGGGTTTTAATTATGTGGGCTGTAAGGACCTTTGAAATAACTGAAATCATTTTGCTAAGTGATATGGAACTGTAATGCGGTCAAGCAATAATGCGGTCAAGACCTGTCTACTACTTTAGCCCAGCGTTTCCCTGAAAATATAATATAATATAATATAATATAATATAATATAATATAATATAATATAATATAATATAATATAATATAATATAATATAATATACAATGATTTATATCTGAATTTTCTCCCATATTCCAGGGACATTCCTGATGGTCATAATAATGACTCTTTATCTGACTAGGCCTACTGTATGACGCACCAAAAAACAGCCGTTTGATGAACAATTTCAATGTCAAAACAGTTAGTAAGGCAGTATGTCAGGATTAATGTAAGCAAAGGATGTGATTTTGAGAGCATTGTTTTTCTTTCAGATAAATATCTGGAACAAACAGTTTCTGAGCAAGGCAGATCATCGGGAAGCACTGTGTGGGTGTTGCCAGCATTTTCAATGATTTATATCCAGCATGTTGTAAGACAGAACGTTTTGTGTATGGCACAAGATCTGAGTATAGAATACAAAGGAATATTGAGATTAATTGCTCATTTATGCCAATATAGGTAGTGTGTTTCAAAATTGAAATGAGTAAAGAAGTCTTCACTCTTAAAGGGATAGTTCACCCAAAAGTGAAAATTCTGTCATTAATTACTCACCCTAATATCGTACCAATCCCGTAGGACTTTCATTCATCTTTAGAACACAAATGAAGATATTTTTCATGAAATCTGAGAGATTTATGGTCCTCCATTTACAGCTACGCAACTACCACTTTGATGCTTCAAAAAGTTCATAAAGAGATCATAAAACTTATCCATATGAATTGAGCGGTTTAGTCAGGATTTTCTGAAGAGACAAGATCACTTTATATGATGAACAGATTGAATTTATATAGGCTTTTATTCGCACATTCACAGATTGACAGAATTTTCACAGAAACTATCCTTTTAAAAGGTTCTTTATGGGCATTGATGATACCATAAAGAACCTTTAATATCCATGGAACCAACAAGGTTATGTGGAAAAAGGTTCTTTGGATTATTAAAATGTTCTTCACACTAAGAAAAAAAAGGTTCTTTTAAGAACTGTTCACTTAATGGTTCTTTGTTGCAACAAAAATGGTTCTTCAATGGCATCACTGCGAAAACCTTCATTTTTTATTAATGTAGCCTATGTCAAGCCCCATGTGGAGTGAGATTGCACATTTAAAGATGACAGGCAGAAATATACACTGAGTCAGAGTGGTCAGATGAGGTTTCAATGGAGTTTCCAAAGCTGAACTCTTTTTCTTCCCAATTGTTTGTGATTTGAGAATAAAACGTGAGGAAATTGCTCTACACCTTTGAACCCTGAAGGAGGTGAAACGTCTTTTCTTTTCTTTTTTTTAAAGGAGTGTACAACCATTTATAGTAATGCTCTTCTCCATTAATCCGGAACATTGACTTGGACAGCTATTATTGTTGCATTGCGAGTGATAACCTGCAGATTGTGGTGAACATGAATTGCTTCATTTAGTGAGTAATTACACTTGTTTGGATATATGCCCGTGTATATCATACGGTCTGTGACATCATAGATGTTTCCCTTTGCAACCTGTGTATTTACTAATATTCCACTTTGCAACCAACCATCCTTGAATTTTCCACATTTAATGAATGTTTGGACAACAGGATTTTTAATACAATATTAACCAAATCCTGTTTTGAAATCAGTTAGGGACTGTTTTGTAATTTTAACTCTCTGTTATATTTATGCAAAATATGATGTGCAAATGGCATATATGACTTGTGCATGTGTCCTCATCATGAAAATATGCAAAAACATCATGAAAGTCCCCACATCCCCATGCAGCGTAATGTCCCAAGCACAAACTGGTCAGTTGACATTTTATTGACATGCTGACTTTTTTAAGCAAATTAATTCTTAACATAAGATTCCCCAGTACTTTTAGCAACTATAAAGTTGTTCTTGAAGCAACTATAATGCAACGTGAAATGTCATTGTTTGGAATTAAAATCTCCGTTTACAAATTCCCTTTGCAAAACGTTCCAGGAGACAGTTACTTTATGTGTGTACAAGGGAATTAAATTAGGCCTCTAATCATATCACTGGTGATAATAATGGCTGCCAACGGGAATGTATTCTTAATTAAGTCCACTGGGAATGAATAAGTTCACAGAGTTCACAGAGAACTGCCAACTTCACAACTGTAAAACTGCATTTTACCTGAGGAAATGCAACAATGATGTTTTATTAGAGCATATTACACAAATGTAATGAAATGAACAGCTTTTAAAATAATTAAGCTTTACTGCAGAACCAAGATTGAATATGAAAATAGCAAATGTATTCCTTCAAGACCTCACAACTAGCCTTGTTTTGCGTAAACCAACAACACGTCGAAACTCATTAGAGCAATAACAATTCCTTATAAGCATGCAGTGAAAAGCATGCCAAGAGGTATTATGTAAGTATTTTAATGCCTTTATTAATTAATAAAGGCATTAATTAATTCCTTTATTATGCCTATAATTAATATAATTAATGCCTTATAATTAATGCCTTTATTATAAGTATTTGTGTTTGAGGTCATCATTTTGTCCATTATTAGAAATTCTGAGTGGGCTTGTGTTTGAGCCTTTTCTTTTTTTGTAAAAAAGTTTTTGTTGTTGTTGTTGTTGTTCTCTTCCTTTACATTTTGATCTTTTAAACACATGTGACCGCACTTGGCAGTGATTGTATTTTTATGCTCCAGTTTTGATAACTGGCACAAAATGCCTTTAAATGTCTAAGACGGTGGATGATTTTGATTAGCCAAATTCATTCCTTTTTTTGGGGGGGGGGGGATGAATGTCATGGAAGGTGGCAGAGTTTCTTGTCCACACATGTCATCCATTCAATGTATTTGCATGTGGATATGAGATTTTAGAAACAAAATAATGTGATCCTTTCTGTCGAAATAGTTTGATCATACATTTCTAGTGATATATTTAAGTTTGCCTTGCCTGACACCATTTTGGATATTTTTTAAAACATAAGCCTAGAGTTAACTGTCTACCAGCAGGTTGTTTCATTCAATAAACCTTCCCACATGACTAGATGATTATCTTGTGGTGAACAAGTATCCTTTCATCATCTGTAGTCTAAAGTTACCCAGTAATTTGTCTTTAAAGCAACTACTAGTAGGCTACTCAGCAACAGACCAAGCTCGCAGATCAGCAGTCACACATTCCCATGAGTCTTGTTTGATAACTAACGCAAACAGGCTAAAGTACAAAAGACTCTGGCGCCATCCAGTGTATTAAAAAGACTCTATCGATCCAGTGTATAAGTAAATGTCAGAGCCATTTTTGCCCTCAAATTGTTTATTAATTTGTGCGGAGACCGACTGTCAGATACAAGGTACAATTTTACAACTAGGCTATACGTGTGAGCGTTCGATGGTGACAAAAATAATCTAAAATCTGATATAAAAATAATGCATTGAGATTAGCATAAATACAAATAAATGAATAGGCTAAATAAAAACAAACAAACGTCCTATTTGTTATAAATAAGGCTAAATGTGATTATTATGAACAAACACATGCTACTACAAATATAGCTTACGTGTTTGTTCATAAATAATCACGAACCATTGTGTAGTAGCATATAGTGAGGAGAAATAAAACTCATTTCACCCAATCGACTCTTTTGAACAATTTCGCAGAACCAGTTAAAAAAACTGATTCATTTCCTACGTGACGTGATTACGCCATCACGCACATTAGCTACACGCTCACTATAGGCTACACATTAGACACTCTAAAAAAAATCTGTTCTTTTAATGCTATTATGAATGTAATAGATAATAGTTTAATACATTGTGATCTCTATGTGTGTTGTTATTGTTCTGTTATGCAATAAAAAAAAATTTTTTTTTACTATAGCCAATAGACATAATGCATGCAAACTACAGCTGGTCCAAAACACAGCAGCTAGAGTTCTTACTAGAACCAGGAAGTATGACCATTATCAGCTCGGTTCTGTCAACACTGCATTGGCTCCCTATTAAACATTGTATACATTTTAAAATATTGCTGATAACTTACAAAGCACTAAATGGTTTAGCTCCCCAGTAGCCTACTTGAGCGAGCTCTTAACGCATTATAATCCTTCACATCTATTGCGATCTCAAAATTCCGGCCAGTTGATAATACCTAGAATATGAAAATTGACTGCTGGCAATAGATCCTTTTCCTATTTAGCACCAACACTTTGGAACAGTCTTCCTAACATTGTCCAGGAAGCAGACACACTCTGTCAGTTCAAATCTAGACTAAAAACACATCTCTTTGACCTATAACACATTATAGACTTCTATAATTCAATGTGGCTGCATAGATTAGGTCAGCGGGAACCGGGAACACTTCCCATGAATCCTGATGTACTTGTTACATCATAAGAAGGATGGCGTCTACGCTAATATTAGTCTCTCTGTTTATCCCGAGGTTTACCGCAGTCCGCCGGATCCAGGCCATCTCCAGATCTGATGAAGGACCTGCGCCTGGACACGACGACATCGCAGTCCTGAAGTGTCAACTAGACTCTCCCCTGTGAAGGCCTCCTTCCCTTCCCTTTACCTCTGTACAGATAAAGCGTTGTCGGGATATTTCCGGTTCACGTGGCTACACGGAAGCGATAAATAATTCTTTATTATAATTTTTATGGCCAGACAAGTAGTTTGTTGAGGGTTGGTTTGTTAAGAAGAACTACACGCCTGCGCACATATATATTCAAACGCGCATATCTATAGCCTATAACGTGATGCACATGTGCGCGCCGTCTGCGTTCTTTCGCCGTTTTTGAGGTTTGTGCAGAGATAACCTTTTTTTTTTTAAAATCTATTTCAGGGTTTGCATTCTCGAGCCACCAGCCACTGTTTTGTGCGGATGAGCGGGTCGGAGCGCACTGAGTGTTTTCTGTTAAACGGTGTCGTGTTAGCGGCCCCTAAGTTAATAACTAACGATCTTTGCAACGGAAGTGAATCAATCAATCAAAACTAACTTTAGCTGGAGAATAACTTTATTCTAGAGCTGCTGTAAAGCCAAAACAATATATGTTACTGTAATTTCCAATTGTCTCAGTAAAACTGCTTTGAAACAATCTATATTGTTAAAAGCGCTATATAAATGAAGGTGACTTGACCTGACTTGACATAATAAATACATATTTGATAGCCTATGTCATGACCCAAACTTGTTGTCTTTGCACTTGATCACTTTTCTACTTACATGATGTATTTTTTTTTCCTACTATGGAAGTCAATGTGGTCCATCAAATGTCTGGTTACCGACATTCTTCGAAATATCTTCATGTGTGTTCAGCAGAAGAAAGAAATTTCAACAGGTTTGAAACAACTTGAGGGTGAGTAAATGATGACAGAATTTTCATTTTTAAAGTGAAATACTTTAATAATCTAATTCATGGAATTATTAAATAATAACCCCATAAAAAATAACACAAGTAACAACATGCCACTTAGGCCCTTCTGTGCTAATTCTGAAGGGGTCATCTTACAAGGGTCTAATTTCATCTTTTTACTTAAAAATAAAAATTATAACTTTTACTCCACAAATCTAAAAACATGAATGTGTCCACAAATCCCTCACTAACAAATAGACACAATTTTTTGAGTTTTTTTCAACATGTCATAATCATATTTTCCAGAAACACAAAATTATATAAATTAACCTCAAAACTGTTTCGACTGACTAAATCTCACAAATGTTGATATTCAGACGAAATGACAACATTAAAAAGTCGCGTAGGTCAAAATAAAAATAAATATATAAAAATAAGGTCGTGGCTTAATGAACATGGAAAATGTGGGCCCCGTGGCCAAACCAGTTGAGAACCACTGTCCTACAAAATCGGGTCACGTCAGTTCCTGAACGCGATGAATGACGGGATACGTTTTAGCCTCAAATTCCCCTCCGAAGCGGCGGGTCATAGATGTGTGCGTTGTACTGCGCTTTACCATTTTTAGACTTGGGACAATCTTGCACTAACTTCCTGTTGTGTGCACGCGCTGTCAGTGACCAAGACCACATGTGTGGGTATTTGGACAGGCCCACTGCTGTTTATTACGTTTTTAGTTTTATTTTCAAGAATATTTATTGTCACTTCCTGCGTCCGAATTCAGTTGCAACAATGATGTAGGCTATCTCTTAAACATAAGCTAAAAATAATTGTTTTGTCTACAAAAGTTTTTGCACGTTTAAATGTTTTTTTTGTTTTTTTTTTAAACATTTCTACTTCCTATAGTGTGTTGATAAAATGTGAATACATTCACGCCGTAAAAAATACTTTAAGTACATTTTATTTATAACATTTTTGCATTTTGTTCTTGGCTCACTACAAGTCGTTCGAACAGAAACGGAACTCAGTTCAATCACTGTTACCGATTCAGTCCAATTCATAAATGAACATACTGTCTATGTAAATGAATCATTTACCGTTCAGACGTGGATTCATTGAAAAGATTCGACTCAAAAGAATCGGATTTCGTTATTGCAGTGGGCGTTGTAATCTGTGTACACAGAGCGTGAATTATTCTGAGCAAGCACAAGAAACAGCAGCGGCGCGTGCAAACATCCCGTTAACATTTAGCAACTTTTAAAATCGGATTTTTAATGTCGTGACTTATTAGTTTTCATCCGTTTTGCTCTCATTTATCTGGATATGGTATAAATGTTTAAAAGCTGCCGACATAACGATATAAAATGGGTTCGACGAGCTCCACCCTTTTAAAAATCCCGAACGTCGAGGAGTTGGTACAAGAAACGGGCTGTGAGTTACAGTTGTCATGTTTTGTAACACTGGCGTTTGGTTGTTGTCGCGCTTGAACGAGTTAACAGTGATATAAAATAAAAATTGTATCTGCACATTTGTTGCCGTTTATACTAACATTCAGTTTGCTAAGATAAAAGTATCTCAAAGTCTGGGTATAAATTCGGGTGCATGTGCAAAAGCTGTCCTAGATTGACAATGACAGGTGTTTAGCTCAAGAGACTTTACTTCACAGTTGCAAACCACTGATAAACAAATACACACTGGGTATTGCACAAATAGTGGATACGTGTATATGTCGAGCAATTTAGAAATAAAAATGCACCAATGAATGTCAGTGAGGTTTGTTATAGAGGAGAATTGATTAAATGGTCAATTCAGTTTGTATACGGTCCATTGGAATTGATGCACTCCTTCGTTATTTGTTGAGTCATGATGCTACAGGGCTTCAGTGAAACATAATTCATAATATGTGATTTCTCTTTTCCAGTCTCGCCTGCCCACATTATTCGTCTGTATGATCGCTTCAAAGTTCTGGATAAAGAAGGACGAGGTCATCTCTGGTGAGCCTGATGTTTAGACTGATGTCTTATAATGACACTACCTCAGTTAAGATTTCACTTGTAAGTTAAAAAATATTTGCCCGTTCCTCCTGTCTCGTTCTCACATAGTCCTCAGGATTTTGGAGCCATAAAGGAGTTGGCAATGAACCCCATAAGAGACAGAATAATAAGTGCCTTCTTCTCCCCAGGGTGAGCGAATCTTGGCATAAGCTACAAAGTAATATTTTAGAGGATTGCAATTAATTGATGTTAACATTGAAGTGTTGAATGTTGGAATCTAACATTAAGCACTCTTAACTGTCTAACACAAGGCCCGAACTGTCTATTTAAGTATGATTTTCATGCTGAGCTATTATTGTGGTAGGCTATAATTTATTTCAGATATCACCACCCTTAAACAACTTATAAAAACGAAACAAACTGTGATTAGTCGATTTGCCTTTTGTTTAGACTGTTAAATCTAGTTTGTTATCAGGAAATCAGTTCTGAAAGACTGATTGCCGCATGTGTAAATACAATTCTCAAAAAGCTCTTTTTCAGTTACCAGAATCATAAACAGTGATTGTATCTTGTTGATATTAACAATTATGTCATTCTCAGAAAGGAAACAGTGGACTTTAACACTTTTGTGAGGATCCTGGCGCATTTCCGGCCTGTTGACAAGGACCGACCCAAAGACCCCAATTCTCCTGAGCCCATTAATAGCAGGAGCAACAAACTCAAATGTATGTTTGCTTTCGCTTTTACCTGGTAGATTAACCACATCCTCTCAGTAATGGAACAGATGATGTTACTATAGAGATAATGTACACTCAGATGGTCAATAATGGAGATATATCATCATGAAAGGGTTTATTTTATGATAATGACCATCTGACAGTGCAATACCCTGTTTATTACACTGCTGTTCACCAAATAAATGAATAAATCGATGAGAAATATTTATTTGAATTGAAAGGAATGAGAAGATCATTTCAACCTCACCTGGTTCTTCATTCCTGTAGTTGCGTTTCAGTTGTATGACCAGGACAAGGATGGCAAAATTTCCAGAGATGAGCTTTTAAAGGTCAGTAGTTTCTTCATTCTGCTGTCTTCTCACAAACTGAATATGACTGACAGCAGACTGATTGACAGGTTCTCCGGGACATGCTAGGGATGCAGGTGACCGAGGAGCAGCTGGAGAGCATAGCAGACCGCACTATTCAGGAGGCAGATCTAGACCGTGATGACGCAATATCTTTTGAGGAGTTTCGTAAGGTATCGCCTAAAATTCTGCATTCACGGCTTTTGAAAGCGCCAGTGGAATATGATTGCTAATACTTGTGTTTCGACCTGTTTATTGTTTTGTATCAGTCTTTGGAGAAAGTCAACATTGATCACAAGATGAGCATCCGCTTCTTGCGCTAGACTAGAGCATCATGGGAAAGCTTCTATACCAACCATGCACGCCTCTACATCCATGTCTCAGAAAATGGAAGGAATACCGCAAGACACTGGACAGTATGACGGGATCAGCCTTTATATGTCTTATAGGACTTTAATGAACTGGTAATGTATGCACTAAAACTGCACATTGACAAATGATTTACACTACCGTTCAAAAGTCTGGATCAGTAACGTTATAATTAAAGTTAAAAGTTCAGCTTTGTTTTGCTGTGGGCAGTAGGTGGCGCCAAGTGCTTATTATTGTTTATTCATGCCAGTGCACTACTGTTCAAAAGTTTGGACTTTGAAATAAATTAATTCTTTTATTTTGCAAGGATACCTTAAATTGACCAGAAGTGACAGTAAAGACATTTATAATGTTACAAAAGATTTCTATTTCAAATAAATGCGATTCTTTTTAAATTTCTATTCAGTAAAGAATCCTGAAAAATGATTTGAGAAGCAAATCAGCATATTAGAAAGATTTCTGAAGGATCATGTGACACTGAAGACTGGAGTAATGATGCTGATTTCAGCTTTGCCATCACAGGAATAAATTACTTTACTTTGGTAATAATATTTCACGTTATTATTGTTTTTACTGTATTTTTTGAATGAATAAATGCAGGCAGCTTGGTGAGCATAAAATACTTATTTCAAAAACTTAGTGACCACAAACTTTTGAATGGTAGTGTATATTTGCATTCTGCATCTTAAAAAAAAATTACTGAATTGATTAGTTAATTTTGTTATGCAATTATAACTTGCAGGTTTTCCTGCAGGGGAAAGTGTTCATAATAACATTCATAATGCCCAGTGTTAAATTGTCATACATTACCATATGTGGAAAAGTGTGTGTGTGTGTGTGTGTGTGTGTGTGTGTGTGTGTGTGTGTGTGTGTGTGTGTGTGTGTGTGTGTGTGTGTGTGTGTGTGTGTGTGTGTGTGTGTGTGTGTGTGTGTGTGTGTGTGTGTGTGAGAGAGAAAGAGAGAGAGAGAGAGAGAGAGAGAGAGAGAGAGAGAGAGAGAGAGAGACGTAGTATGACGATCCCAAGGTAAGATTTCACAAGTTTGAAGGTTTATTAGATGCAAATGCTTTAATCTAGATTCCTGGTGGCATGATGATTTTATGCATTTTTAGAAGTTCTGTCACTTTATCCTGAATCCTGATAAAAACTGGATTTGTTTTTCTGGTATTGAAATCTCAAAATATGTCTTAATTCTTTCAATGCTGCAAGGATACAGTACCTCAAAAAGGGCTTTTTTCATCTCTGTATTAAATGTAACTAACTTTCTAAGAGTGATATTAAAGCAATTTGCATAATATTCAAAGTATTGTTTGATATATTTTTGGACAGAAGCTTTTAAAAATTGGTGAGCTCTTCTTGTGGCACAAGCCCAATTTGTTAAGCAGTGAGCATTTTTTTGCAACAGAAATTAATTTTGAGATGTGTTAAGTTATGGCATAATTTTTTTTAATATATCTGAACAACACTAACCTTATATAAAAGTCAAGTTAAAAGTTCAGCCGTGTTTTGCTAGGGACTGTAGGTGGCGCCAAGAGCTTATTGTTGATTCAGTGACACACCATCATTCAAATGTTTGGATTTTGAAAGATATTAATACTTTTATTCAGCAAGGATGCATTCAGTTGATCAAAACTGACAGTAAAAACATTTATAATCTTACAACAAAAAAAAATCTTATTTTTACTTTCTATTTATTAAAGAATCCTGAAAAAAATTATTACAATTTGCACAAAAAATATTGGTCACACTTTATATTGGGTATATTTTGAACTACTATGTACTTGCATTTAAAAAAAAGTATAATGTACTTATATGTTGTATTGCAAAGCACTTGTGTGCTGCTATTGAGGTGAGATACGGGTAAGGTTAGGGACAGGTTTGGTGGGTTCAAATGTAAGGGAAAGGTCAACAGTGTAATTATGCATGCAGGTAATTATAATAATATAAGTACTATGTAAAACATATGTACGTATAATAAGTGCATTGTATCAAATGATAAATTTAAATGTTAGTACATAGTAGTTAAAGACTCCTAATATAAAGTGGGACCAAAATATTTAGCAGCACGACTGTTTTCAACATCGAAAATAATAATGTTTCTTCAAAAGTAAATCAGCATATTAGAATGATTTCTGAAGGATCATGTGACACTGAAGACTGGAGAAATGATGCTGAATGGCTTTTAACAGAAAAAAGTTTTTTAATTGTAATAATATTTCACAATATTACTGTTTTTACTGTATTTTTTGATCAAATAAATGCAGTCTTGGTGAGCATAAAGGACCCCTAAAAAAATACATTACTTCTTACAAAAACATTAAAAAAATCTTACTTTTGACCAGTAGTGCATACTGTAGTGACCAAACACTATACCCAATGATAGAGACCCATTTGTAGGATTTAATACATTCATCTTTCATAAATGTGCTTTATTGTTCAAGGTATTTGAAATGAAATGGATTTGTACAGCATCATGCAGCTTTAAAGTTATTATGCTTTACTCTTGGGGAAAGAGGCAAACAGCAACCAGTAACAGGAAAAGCCAGTGCCTAAACAGAATCACAAAGAAAAGGAGACTTATCTTAATACTGGTATGTACTTTATAAATCATCCGAGTTTTCATGATTGACCCTCTGTGAGGTTTTGTACCTGCTACTGTGATGGCCATGGTCAAACGGTACAGAAGGACGTCAGTAGTGCCTCCTTTAATGTGGATAGGCAGACCATTATCCTCCTGTAAATGTGATAAAACATTTGACAAAAAGTGTTTGTTCTAATCAGATATACTACTCAAATATTTTTATAATTATTCATAATGCATTTATTTTACCTTAACTTTCTACATATTTCTTTTAGTCACTATTTGTGTAGTTATTACATGTTAACTAAAGATTAATACATGTCTTTGCACTATCCTAAGATGCACAAGCTGTTGTATAACTAGATGAAGATGAAGAGCAGAAGATTCATGTTATTGATGCTGACTTTAGATGAAGAGACAGTATGCTGAAAAACACTTGTAATATGTTTTATGCATACAGAATAACCTTCAAAATTATACAGGACAGAGCTGCCAACAGTTTGCAGTGGACCTGTTTTTTTCTTGCAGTTTTTCTTGAATTAATTTCCATCTCTGTGCAAATGTAAGTCAGTGCACACCCCATCTGAAATGTATAGGAGTGTATTTTTGACTAAATTCGTCTTACCAGGAAAACCTTCTGGCAATCCGGCACCTTGTTTTTCATTTGCCGGACTGTTGTGCTAAACGCCCGGGAGGCTAGATGTGGAAGACTCTGAAAGAGTGAAGGAGAAATATACTCAAAGGACCAACATTTGTATCTCAGCACGGTCTCATTACACTTTAAGGATGTGAGAAACCGAAGCATATTTAATGATCTTCAGTCAATCTGAGATGGACAGTCTTATGTTTAACATCTCAAAATCCTAGATAATGTACAGTGAAAGAATTTGATTTAGAAACGAATTTCACTCAGAAATTGCTAGTAAAATTCACAAACAATTACTATAATCTAGTTACAACTTTAACAACAACAAAAAAAAATGTACTTTTAAATTAAGCATTTTATACAATGCACTTATTGTGTAGGCCTACATATATGTTTTATATTGTACTTATATTAAAACAAATTCTAACCTAACCTACAGATGCCACCAAACCTGTCCCACCTCACCTGTATCTCACCTCAATAGCAGCATAAGAGTTATGCAATGAAACATGAACACAATAAGTATACATAGTATACCTATAACAGTTTAATGCAAATAGTAGACATTACTTAATATAAAGTGAGACCAAAATAATAATAGTGATTTACATCAGAAAAAGCAATAGTAGGCCTATTTCAAAAATAACCTTTAATTTTCCATTCAAGTAATGCAATTTATTAATTTTTTTTATTTTATTTTTTTTTATTGACAGAATTTTCCAGCAATCCATATTTCCATTGTTATAGGAGGCGTTAGGGCACATGCAGCGTGCGTGAGACTTGAGACACTGAGATTTGTCGAAGAAACATGGAGAAAGCAGATCAAGAGGATCCACAAGGGAATTACGTTTTCTTTTTTACAGTCTAGAGACTAGAGCAGCGCAGCACCCGTAGGCTACAGTTTAGAGTGCACGATCGCAACGGGAAAAGCATGAAGCTTCCTTGACAACAACATTTCATATATCAATATCGTAACGAATAGAAATAATCTTAAATAATGTATAGTTATCCGCATCTTTCCTTCTCTTATGTATAGTTACTTTTTAAACACAAAAATCGCATTCAGCATGACACGCGAGCGGTTGCCGTGGTAATGAACAACCTTGTTAAAGCGAATTGTATAATCCTGTATCAATTATCTGAGGCAAAATGACTAAATATGCAGCGCGAGTTATATATTTCTATCTCCAAACAATTGGCCACTGAACCAGCTGATAAAATCTTCCTTTGATTCAATGCGTGATTACAACTTATCACTCAAATTAACCGATCGCATTTTACTGATGCAAAAGACGTGCACACGCACTGAGAGGGAGTCTGTTCACCAAGCTATGTAAAATAATGACGCAGTCATTAATAAAGACACTACTTAGTCAACACTAACAGTAGCTGCTGTTCGGTTTTCATACTGCTGTTCTCCTAGTCACTTGTGAACTTGATGAACCTCTCTTGATTAAAGCTCCAGGTGACGGGTTGCCAGATATCACAAAAAGAGCTAAACAAACCCTTTAAAACGCAGTATAATAAGCAGACATGGCAAAAAATTTACCGGGAAAACATTTAAACATAACTAGTATTTACTAATATCCTACCAAATTAAAAGGAAGTAACTAATTTATTATGAATTCAATATAAAATATTCAGATGTTATAAACTGAGTGATGAAGTAAAGCAATAACATGAGATTGAACAATTATAAAGTTTAATTGCACCTATGAGTTGTATTTAATATTGTTGGGGGAAGTTCATCTAAAAGTTGATGAGAGTGTTTTCTGTTTTGTTTACTATATTTAGCTATTAAAAATAGCAGAAATAATTTACCAAAGAAAAAGAAAATTCAAACAAAGATAGGCCTAAGTACTTTTCATTTCTAAAGTATTTGGGTTTATTTATTATACAAAGCCCTTTTTGTTGATTTTTCGAGAATAACTACATGTATAAATAACTATATCGGGAAATATATCGTTACCGTGAAATAAAATTAGTCATACCGTGTAACAGAATTTTGGTCATCATACCGCCCACCCCTAGGAGGCGTTATTACGCATTTTCTGAAAGAGTACAGAATCTCCGGATCCAAAAATAAGCGAAGAAGAAGCAGAAACAAGCGATTGATTGAAGCATTGCTAACGCACATGTAAACTAGCGTGATAATCAATCATTAAACAGCATATAAATCAAAACTGCCTCCAAATCTGAATATTTTGCTTAAAATTTCTGAAAAGCATATGCTTGTCTCAGAGAACTAAACCACTTGATATGTTAATGACATATTTCATGTGTTAAAGGGATAGTTTCATCATTTACTCAGTTGTCTTCTGCTGAACACAAAAGAAGATATTTTGAAGAATGTCGGTAGCCAGACAGTTGATCGGCCCCATTGACCCATTTTATAATACTATGACTAATATGAAAGTCAATGGCTATACCGTCAACTGTTTGGTTACCCATATTCTTCAAAATCCTCTTTTGTGTTCAGCAGAAGACAGAAACTCATACAGGGTTGGATCAACTTGAGGCTGAATAAATGATGACAGAATAAAAAAATTTGAGTGAACTATCCCTTTAAGAACGAAACGTGTGAAAGGAATGTAACGTTTTATGGTTCTGAAGGTCAGATCAGTTCACGTGGAGCAGTTATGTGTTGTGGTTTCAGCCAATTGCTGCTCACCAGCACCTGGAACAAACCAATCAAAGCGTAATACACACTCTTGGGTTGGGCTGAGAAGGTCCCTCCCTTTTTACTTCTCTGTCCACCAGTGTGTGTGTTTGTGCATGTAGGCATGCTAAATGTGGAGAAGCTAATGGTGACATGACCTTCTGACTGTTCAAATGAGGACACGTTTAAAGCAGAAACTGAAGACAACGAGTTTTACAAGAAACTTCTGACCGCCTTATTGCCATGTAGAGTACCAAAAAAAAGAGATTTGTTAGCACAATCAAACAGTTTGAAATAAATGGACATTTAAATGGACAACAAATGTTAGTTCATAAAGTGAGCTACAGTATCAGGCGACCGTTGAATGAGTCTTTTCTTTAGAGGTCATTTACGGCTATCAGTCATTCAACAGCCACCAAAAATGCCAGTTTCAATCTTTACAACAACAAATTACAAAATTTGTTCGTATAAAAAATGAGACTACCACCGAATAATGTTCTCAAACAATGCCTGCAGTACAATGGTCAGAGTATCGATCTGTGGCACAGTTCCTGTTTCAGAAGTATTTTAGGAGTAGATTCTTCCTGATCACACATCTACAGCTGTCGGGGTCGCTAACCGTGGAGGAATAAAGAAGAACAGCAGTGTATTTACCAGTAAATGCCTCATGTCCAACGCTGCTCTCTGTTAAGCTTGTTGATTCTTGTCTAGTCGGGGCCCTTACAAGGACACACACATAGTTTTTGAACTGGAGCCAAGTAAGGTCAGGTGGGGAAAGACAACCCTGAACAGTCAAGAAACCAGCTGATTCAGTACATACAGTACAACACTGAACTGAAATAATATTCATGTTTCATCGTTCATATTTACAAAACACATATTTTGTCACAAACAGAGCCTATCCAAAGGTCACCATCTTAAGAAATCAGAATTTCTCAGAAACATCAGCACAAATCTGCAGGCTGATTGTTTTTTCCCCGAGAATATCTATAATTACTACAGCAGGTGAGCTGTTATGACATTCAGTTAAATTCATATTTATTTGTATAGCGCTTTTCACAATACACATCGTTTCAAAGCAGCTTTACAGAAAGTGCATTTGTCCATATTACAATTTTGAGTGATCTGTTATCAGAGGTAACTGTCTTAAGTTATGTATTTCAGAAATATTCATATACAAAATCACAGTTGGCTAAAAATGTATTAATTTAAACAATGCAATAAAATATAAGCTTAAAATATTTATGGATTTTGGTTGGACTTAACAATTTGGGCTTTTCCACAACTATTTTGCAACTTCACCATATGAATTATTAGAATATAAAATATAATGTAATAAAACAAAACAACTAAGTAATTAATTTGTCACAACTATTTTGCAACTTCTCTAACCTTAAAATAGAACAATAACGAAATAATAGCCATCAGAAAATAAGCACAGAATTCTTTTTATATCTTTGTTTCCTATTACAGTATCATTATGGAAATTTTAAGTGACATTTTGCTCTGTAAAATAACATCATGTATATTTTGTATTATGGCGGAATGTGCACATTTAATAAAATTATGTTTAATTTAAAGACATCATTTGAGACAGCCAACTTATTAACCAGTCAAATTATTGTTTTATGCACTGTAAAAAAAAAAGTTGCTGCCTTAAATTTTCAAGTACAATCAACTTGGATGTTTAATTAATTTCAACTTAAATTACATTAAACCGAGTTTTAAAATGAGTTGGATATTGTATAACGTTTTATTGTATTTAAAAAAAATAAATAAACGTATTTTGATGAATTAAAAAGCAATGTAAAACCATATGTTATCATAATTTATTGATCATATCATTTTTTACACTGTTTTTTTTTTTTTTTTTTTTGATAAAAAAAACAATTTCAGACTGTTCGCCCAAAAGTGGGTTACAGATAACTTTTTCACAGACGAGACACATTTACTTTCTCAAATCCTCCCCAGTCTCTTTCTACTCTTAATGCGTCGCAGTATCAGTTCCTTTTTACTCAGGCATGCAAACAGAGCATCCTCTAGTCGAGATTGTGCTGTGTATCGCTTCTGCATTATCAGGGAAAGGAAACTGAAGCTGGCACTCTGTCACAGCATTTCAAAACGGCTGGATCAACATGCGCTATGGTAAGCATTTTCTATTATTTACAAGAGCTATATTTAACCTCAGACTCCAGTTGTTTTGAATTCTATACATAGACTTAAACTATATTGTCTCAGACAAACACGTCCTCTGGGCCTGCACCGCTGCTCTGCTCACTGTTTGGGTCCTGGCCTATGATAACGGACATTGCTCTGGGATTGTCACGAAGCAGTAAGCGTTTTCAAATCAATAAATCACCATAATACATTTAGGTAACTGACTAGCAGGGACCTGCAGTCGTTAATCTGTCAGGAATGCATAACGTTTAAAGAGAAACAGCACAGCAAAGAGAAACAAAAGTGCACTGCTTTTTCATTTTCAGCTCCTGCAACTGGACTTGTATGCAACTCACTCTTCAGTGGCCTGGGAGTTTCTGCATAGTATGTCTTTATATTTTATATATCACAACAGTGCTAGAAAAACTTTACACAACACTCACATTGATATTGAAAACTAATTCTGAAGTCTGCCTTTCATGCTGCACATGCTATTTCATATTTTTCCATCCTTCCACAGGGTCTTAACAACAAAACCATTTGCAAAATACCCGAGACTGTTCGCAACTGGACCATCCATGGCTTATGGTTAGAAATTCAGTGGATGTTCCCACTTCTGCTGATCTGAAATCAAATCAAAAGGAACTCTGTATTTTTTTCTGTTTCTCTGTTTCTCTCGCATTATTCATTTCTTTATTTTGAAATCTTGAGATTTATTCTGATCCCCCCCCCCCAAAAAATCAGAAATACTTATTTTACTGTGTTTTTCTAATGACTCTTAGGCCTCAGCAAACAGGTCACTGCTGTGACTGCTGGCCGGTATTTCATTCCCATCTTCAGGTAAACGTGTCTCAATCCTCTGTTTGTTTGTTTATTATTTAAATATATATATATATATATATTAAATTTGAATGATCATGTTTATGTTCAGGAAATTGAGCCTGAACTCACTCAGCTCTGGCCATCATTAATCAAAGGAAAACACTTCTTCTTCTTCTGGTAAACATGTCTTATGATCTTTTCATGTTTTATTATTTGTGCTTTGTTAAATATGGAGTTGTTCTAGACTACTTAAGATACTTAAAAAAGGAGCAAGCAAAGATGAGCATGACTGATGTCCATCGCATATGCACATTGATATCTAAAGGGTTTTTTTTTTTCTTCTTCTTCTCACTAACATTTAGATATTAAAATTATTTCAATCGCATTAAACGCCAACAATAAAAAATAACTAGGTTAGCTGATTACCTTAAAGGTCCATTATATATGTCCATCAGCAGTGTTGGGGAAAGTTACTTTGAAAAGTAATGCGATACAATATTGCGTTACTTAGTTAAAGGTATAGCGGAGGATGTATTACTTCCTGGTGGGTAGTCTAAACTATTGGTCCTCCTAATTGTCAATCATTCTGGTGAATCAATCAAACTTTTCAAAAAGTGGAGAGGGCGGGTCTTATCTAAAATTTGGAAAGATCCTCCGCTATACCTTTAATGTAAAGGCCCTTTCACACCAAAAGTGAAATGAATAAGCCTCAGGCAGAAGGAAATGCAAATTCACATCTGTACAGTAGAGTGCGCAGCTCAAACTAAACTTTCAGCTGTGCTGCCATTCTGGATTGCAGAAGAATAGTGCTGAAATTCAGAACCACATACTAGCATACTACTCTTACTATTTCTACCATAGAAAGATATGGTAAAAAAAAAGTCGTACACTATGCGGTTTTGAGTTCAGCATAGGATAAAAAAGAAGAAAGTTTAACACTCTTTTTACTCTTCAGCAATGAAAACAAAATGAAATGCAAATGTGATGTTTTACTTAAGTAATTTAGCTTATTAGTATGGTTGATTTGGATCATCAAAGGACAGCATTGCAGGTTTTGCGTGATATTCTGAGTTTGCACTTCATTGTTTTTATTCATTTTGTGGAATACTGAATCTGTTTTTGTGCAGGTGAGATGAGGAAATGCTCACATTTAGTCTAGAACTACAATAACCATCATGTTTCCGGGCACACAACGCCTCTGCAAGTCAATTTATATGTCAATAAATGGAAAAACAAAGTAACTTGCATTACTTATTTGAAAAAGTAACATATTTTGCTGTAAATTTAAAAGTTATGGGTTACTTTACTAGTTACTTAGAAAAAGTAATCTGATTACATACTTGTAATGTACCAACACTTTCTCTGACGAGACTCGTTTTCCAATTTGTTCATGTGAAGTTCTGCATAAAGCCTGTCTTACAGCTTGAATTGTATTCATATATTATATTATACTCATCGACACTTTTCCATAGTGAAGGTGCTGTCACAATTACTGTAGCTTGGCAAAATTTCACAGGCGAAATCCAGTCATTGCAATAGGGGTTTTGCATGAGATTTTGCACAGATTTCGTGGTCATGCAAATTCACCACACTGGCCAACAGAAAGCTGTTTGGTTTAAAAATGACTTCTGTTTGAGCTGTGAAATGTTGCTTCTTAAATGTAATAAATGTGACCGCACTTTTAAAATGACCATGAAATCAGATTGACAATTCTTATTTTTTATGGAATATTGCAAAATATTTTTGCCCTTGTAATCGTTAATCAAAATAACTTCCCCCTCCATCTTGCAGTGACATCTCTTATCTTCTGGCGTTAGGGCGGGACAACCTGTCACTCACATGAGATCACAGCAATACCAAACCACAATCATCCAATCATTTCCCAATGGACAAAAACAAGTCCCGGCTTGTTTGATAAGCCGTTACATGCCTATAGGCTGTTACATGCCTATAGGCTATCACAATAGGAAAGAAAAGACTCAACTTTTTTTTCATGCTGACTTTAAAGTTATATTGATTGAAGTTTACGAGGGCATAGGAATTTAAAAAACATTCGCACGGCCAAATCCTTTATAATAAATACTGCAATATTTGTCATTCTTGATTTCATAATGACTTTAAGGCCACTTGTGAGAAAGTGTATATAAACAGAACAGGATTTAAAACGTTGTGTCTGATAGCAGCTCAGGTGTATTGAGAAGTGATAGTGATTGATTTATTTGGCAGGAGGGAGGAATGGATTAAACACGGGACGTGTGCAGGCTGCGAGGAGACCATGGGTTCACCGCTTCTTTATTTCCAAGCAGCAGTCAAGCTTCGGAAACTCTTTGACATTGATAGGTGGGTGTTATCAGCACATACAGCATATCATCTTATCATGAGCTCATCTATTTCCCCATTCCAAATATTTTTTTATTTTTTTTTAGTGTCTTGGAGAGCTCTGGAATCAAAACCTCATGTGATGTGTCATATAAGGTACGTTTTTGGATTCATCCATGAAACATGATGTATCACATTGAATACATTTATGAAACAACACTTCATCAATATTTCCATTATGTGATCTGCAGCATGACGACATACATGGCGCCCTGACCCCGCTGTTTGGAAACAACTTTGATTTGCAATGCGTGACAGACAGTGAGGTGAGATGAGGAATGTTAAATAAAATGTAATATTAGTCAGTAAGCAAATAAATTGAGTTGGGTTAAAAATTGACATGAAACGGAAGTTGCGATAGTGTTTTCTTACCTATTTTGATGTATATCCTAGTAAAACAGCTTATCAAACAAGAGAATAATGTAGGGGGGGGGGGGGGGGACTTGATTTTGTTCATTGATTGGATGGTTGTGGTTTGTTATTGCGGTGATATCATTTGAGTGACAGGTTGCATCATTTAAACACGTCATCAGAGAAGAGGTGTTGCTACAAGAGGGAGGGGAAGTTATTTTGATTAAATATTACAAAGACATTCATTTAAAAAAAAAATATGTGCACAGATACATTTATAATAAATACTGCAATATTCCATAAATAAGAATTGTACATTTTAAATTCATGGTGACTTTAAAAACCTATTTTGATTGTGTAAAAACAAAACATGAATGCCAAAAAAATACTGTGTACCACAGAATAATGGCAAGAAATGCTTTTCTAGTCTGGCTTGGCTTTGCGAGCATCATGCAAAAACAACATCCAGCGTGATTCACGAGGAAATAACTTTTCAGTGAATCAAAAACTTACAGCACAAGTGTAGCCAGATTACCAAAACGACTATTATGAATATTCAAAAAGTGAATATTTTTGAATCAATCTGAAATACCACCATGTATAATTTAGCATATTCACTGAGAATATGCAAGGAATGACATTATAATGGACATATACTGAGATGAATTGGGAAAATCTGTATCAACAATCAGCCCAAATTATATGAATGAATAAATAAATACAAATTACAATCAGTACTAAACCCAAAAGCATAACAGTCCTTTCACCTTTTTAGGGTCGTGAAGCGTGGGTCCAGCTGAAGATCCATCTCTTCAGGAACCAAACCCTTGGATGCCACAAACAAGAACAAGAGGAAGTGTTTAATACATTAGCGTGGTTTAACAGCCCAGGACATCCCTGTCCAAAGAACACCACCATTTTTTACGTTCCAATTAACTATGAGAATCCGCATGAGCCCTGTAACTAAGAGAAGCTGTAGCTATAGACTTTCCCTATGTTCTCGTGTTTGACTGTCCTCTTTCAGTTCTCAGACCTGATTCACTTATTTGAAGAAAAATGCTACAGTACATAATTCCTAAAGTATTCAAACTTGTGGTATTTTTCCCAATCTCAATAAATATGCAAATTACAAGGGTGTTTTGAAAGACCTTTAATGTACTCAGAATATACACCAATTGTCAATGACATTAAAGGTTCAGAATGTAATGGAATATGATGTTGAATAAAGTTTGGTGGTGGAAGGACACAGTGGTTGAACTCCTGGTTTAACTGCTGGAACTCAAATCACTCGTAAGTGAAAAAAAAAAGTATTCCTTTTTATGGTCGATGTTCCAAATATTGGCAGGCAGTAAAATGGTTTAAAATGAACAGCCAAAAGCTATTAAATATTTCATGCGAACACTCAGGATGGATGGATTCAGGAACTCACAGTTCACATTTTATTTGACATGGAATCAATTTGCCAAAAAGTACGTTTCTACACCACAGATGAAACAGAAAACAGACTATCCACTAAAATCTTTGACCAATAAAAAAAAAAAAAAAAAGAAGCTCACTGAAACCGACTAATCTGCAGCATCTGCATTCAAATAGCATTCAATATTTAAATGTGTGGTTTTCTTCACACTTCCAATTTCCCAAGGAAGCGGAGATTGAGAATCTTCAGTTGCTCATCCAGTTCCATTCTAACAATGCCGTCTTCCCCATCAATACTGAGCAGGACTCCTGTGGCCTCCCTGTCCTCTCCCAGAATCACTTTCACCTGAAGAGCACACATGTATTCATTTTAGATCAACTTTTTTTCAAATGTTACAACAAACGATTATGACACACACACACACATCATCACAAGGTTCTTAAGTCTGTTTCTCCAGTGAATTCAGCATGTATGGTTCAGTGGGAGGAGCGACATGCTTAAATGTAAGTGATATTCTGTGTGGCTCTGCTTCATTTCCAAAACTCCTCACCCCTTATCTGACAATAGCGGCATCGATGAGGAAAAAAAGATAACGGATCAAGCAAAAATTGGGCTGGTTGAGTCTCTTCACTTCAGTGTCTGTGGCATGGATTTAATTCATGAGTGATTTCAGATTGCAAAAAGGTGAATATATGCTTCATTGGTTCTTGCAGCAATTACTTTCATGGTTATGGTCTTGCAGTTCTTTAAACATGTATAAATAAAATATAAAATGCATAACAGAACAGAGTGAAAATATATTAAAAAAAATATATATAAAATTGCATGTTGCATAATGTTTAACATTGTTTTTGTTCATTTGTAAGCAGTACAAACTGGATCATAATTATCTTGCCATGATATTTAGTAGATTGGGAAATGGTTCCATAAGCAGTACCTTGTTGTTTTTGGTTGGTGTAACAGGTTCCAGGTGTTCACTTGAAATACTAACAACCTTCTCGGTGTCTTGGAGGAAAACAGAGCACATCCCCCCCTTTGTGAAAAAAAAAAACAAGAAAAAAAACCTTCCATGAATGAAACACTTTTTTCCCACGAACAAAACATGTTCAAGAGGAAACAAAGAATCAAGATATGAACCATAAAATTGAACAGGGGATAAATCTTATCACAACATGAACACACCTTATCCATTGCCAAAATCAGCCCTGGGCATCTCAAATCAACAGAATATGCAAATCCCAAACCCACATGCTTCTGCTTGTAGAATCTTTTTGACAGTCTCAGCACTCAGCATTCTACTTAAAAAAACCTTCACTCACAGTCACGCTGCGGATGATGCCGGTCTGATTGATGACACCTCCGTCCAGGAATGTGTCTTTCACACGCACCATGATATCTGTGGTAACCCAGTCATTGGAGGCCTGGTCGATGTTAGATCCAGGGGTGTGAGGGTTGTAGCCTCCCGGAGATGGAGCTCCAGGAGTCATGGGACTGTACCCTACAGGACTGGGACTCGGACTGGCCTGAGGAGCACAATTCAATACTGATTTATTCAAATAAAGAGTCCTTATTGCTCTAAGCTAGTGATGCACTGAAAATATTCAGCTGAAACAACAAAAAATAGTTTCCAGTCTCAGCCGTTTTGGAACGCCCAAAATCATTGACCAAAATAGCTACGTTTTATTCACTTTTCTCCAGTTTTGACTGTGTCAGTGTCTATTTTGTGCACAAAAGATGGATAAGCTATAACAAGTAAACAAACTATAAACTATAACTTTGACAAGATTTAGTCAAGTGCTGTTTTCAGTTGAAACGTGAACCCATCCAAGAATCGCAAAAAGCTTTGCAAACATAACACTACAAGTAAAACAATGCTTAAATTTATTGCAAAAAAACAGTACTGAACCATGAAAATGTATTGTACTTTTTAACTATAAATATGAATATATTAATTATACCTTGATCATGTTAGTTCAAAGTGCATTAAATAAGTGTAAACAGATACAACTTTAACATTTAAAAATGCATTAGTAAATGTTGAAATAAACGATATAACAATGAAGGGTAGAAATGACATAAAAATAAAAAATAAACATTTTATTGATTTATAACACAAGTCTATGATGGAGTTATCACGCATATGCAAGAGTGCTGTTTTTCCGAATATCTGCACGATCGCAAATGTGACACTGATTTTATACAACAGTTCAATAAGCAACCAGTTACTGAGTAACTTTCATAGACAACACAATCTGTTTTTGCTCCGTCAAAGAAAACAGAACAAACAGCAGAGCCGCTGCATCTCTGAGCAATACAGTGTTTTATTCCTCAAAGAATCTGCGTATTTGAACGAATCGGTTGAGTAAATGATTCAATTAGGCTACCCATTCATAAATACAGTCATTTGCCATGTTAAATTAATTAGTATTTTGAATGAATCAGTTGAATGAAGGATACAACTCACTTATCAAGACAGTGAGTTGCCGCAACCTAATAGCAGTTGTTGTTTCTTTTTTTTTTTAAAGTAGCCTATTATTTATTTTTTTCAATCATTTACTATTTCTAGATTCAAAATGTTACAGTATATTTAAAACATTGATCTCTTAATATAATTTATGCAAATATAATTGCTGTGTAAATCCATTTCTGCCACATCTGAGCTGCATTAAACAGCTCTGTAAATCCAAAAGTGGATTTTGTTGATACGGATTTCATTTTACCTGGTAATGGCTATACATACTTTTCGTTCAGATTGAATTTATTGATTAAATTTAAGAATCTGACATAAGAGGACACAGGACACAATAAATTGAAAAATACTGTTCACCTCTTGCCTTATTATGGAAGCTTGTTTCCACCACAGAATAAACCATTTTAAAAGTTTATTGCGACTTTTCTCACAATTGCGAATTTTGCAATTTAGAATTGCGATATAAACTCACAATTCTGTGTTAAAAAGATATAAAAGTTCTGCAAGTTTATCTCACATTTCTGACTTTATAACTTGCAATTATGACTTGTTTTCGCAATATTGACTTCCATTCTTTATTGCTTAGTGTTATTTCAGGGTTTGAGCTTTCGACAGAGAGCACAGTCCTATATTTTATTGTATTAGAATGACTATTTAATATCACCACTAAACTCTGACTAGGCTAGGCATGTTCCATATTAATTGCTCGAGGAACCTCAAAGCAGACATCCCAACCTGCAAAAAGTCATTTCAGGGAGGTATCCCGAAGTTGTTTCAGGATCAGTCATCAGGTATCAGGAGTTTGTTGTTTTCATATAGCCTTGCCAACTAGCTGGCCTGAATAATATGCACATGAAATGAAACTTGAACTCACCTCAACATGTCTTTTACAATCATTTAACCCACCATGGCCAATGCTGTAGTCACTGTTACAAACTGTACAGCATGCACTTTTGTGTAGTCTGGCGTAAAATGTGTCTTATACTTTCGTTTTTTTGTTCCACTCTCCCTCTGCCATGGCGCTCCTGTTTCTAGATACACTGAACTGATTAATTCGGTTCGGGAGAAGAGATAAAAGCCCACCCACACTGACAATTGACTGGTTGATTTACCGAAACAGGCCAATCAGGATGCTCTCTATCTTACATGCGCTTCATGAGGCACACACGCACACTAGCACACACACGCAAGGTCTCTCGCTCCCTCTCCGCCGTGCGCACGCTACATGGTTTGGAACACAGTCTCTGTCTCGCATGTGCGCTCTTGCTTGCTCGCTCGCTCGCTCGAGATTCCGGGAGGTTCTATCTAATATGCAGGCATCAGGGAGCCGCTATCAATATGCGGGAGACTTGGGTCTGTCAAAGCACATTTCCATTTTTGTGTATTTATTTTGTGCTGCAACATAATGTTCTAGTTGAGGTCATTTGTTGCGTAGGTAGGGCCCAAACATATACTCATGCCCAGGGGCACACATGTATATTGTATGTATACTGCATTATTTTATTTGCTTATTTTTTAGAACAGTTGATTATTTAATCAAAACAACAAAATATGTATATGAGTACAATTCGGATGCGTTTCTGATGTGTTTATATGTTTCTGTCGGCTGCATTTACATATCAATTTGCTCTCATATCATTCATTAGCTTTAAATATGCAACTTTGTTGGCTAACGAACACATAAAAGTGACCAGCTGGATATAAACTATTGCAAATAGATGGTTACAATCAAGTCAAGTCATTGTATCAAAGCAGCTTCACAGTATTAAATTAAAATAATACAACAAGGTTTGTTTCTAGTGGAATTTATTGATTGATCAAATTAAATTAAATATCCCCAAAATATCCCCAACTGAGCAAGCCAAAGGCAACAGTGGCAAGGAACCGAAAAACTCCATCAAGTGACCTAATGGTGTCCTAAAACTCCATCAGGTGACCTAATGGAGAAAAAAAACCTTGGGAGAACCCAGGCTCAGTCGAGGGCCAGTTCTCCTCTGGCATTTATGAGCTAGAGGCCGGATTGTAGTTTGAACTGTAGGATTATATGAATGCCTGGCTGAAGAAATGCGACTTTAATCTAGTTTTAAACTGGGAGAGCGAGTCTGAGCAACGAACAGTATCAGGAAGACTATTCCAGAGTTTTGGAGCCAAATGTGAAAATGCTCTCCCTCCTTTGGTGGTTCTGGATATCCTAGGTACGACCAAAAGCCTTGAATTTAGTGACAGGTTCAATCGAGTATAACACCCAGGTCTTTTACTGTAGAGGATAAAGTAACAGGACATCCTATGATGTTGGACACAGGATTTTCATAATGTGACAATCATCACATTAAACATTTGGGTAGGACTTGCATGTATTTTGAGGATGTTTGAGGTACTACTAATGTTAGTGTCCTCTCAGCCTCGACAGCAAACATACTGTTGTTCTCTACTAACGCAACATCTAGTCAACAAATATGTTACTTTATAATATGAAAACACGTACGGTAGTGTACTGTATCGATACACAGTTTTGTTGTCTATGTTTTAAATCCACATCTGATGTATCCACACCATGTAGGCGCCAGTGATGGTTTGTATTTTGTCCACTCTCATACCGTATAATGACAGCAATTTAAATGTTTGTATTCAACATTTATACAAATAAATTGAACTAACTGATTGTTAAATAAACTTTTCAGTTTTGGGCTAAATTAAAACTTTAATTTGGTTTCAGTGATACGGTTAAAAAAAATAAAAAAAATAAAATAATCTGGACTCCAGACTAACTTTTCCAACTGAGGCTAACTTTCTCAGTTGGTCACACCAGAATTAACATAGAATTAATCAGTGCATGCCGATAAACAGTTGTCTTACTCTGCATACCCTAATTTTGCACTGATGTAAAAAGACTTACAGTGGCATGAGACCTTGTGCTATCAAATGAAAGCCATAAAAAAAAAATCCTGTGTACATGACTGATAATAGGGACTTTAAGCAGCAGTTGCTGATACAACGGCGTACTGTTGCGCGTGCGCAAATTTCAGCCGTTTCACGACTACATCGTCACTGAAGCTGCAGACGCGCACAAGTACTCACACTGGGAGCATTTGTACAACGTCACAGCGGCGCCTCCAAAGCTATATATTAGTGAGCATTTTTACTATATTTGTTTTTATAAACATGATCGTCTTGAAAGTTTGTTAACACGGAGAGGTGTAACATTCGCATGTAAATGGTGAACAACAAACACAACCAAGCTAACTGCTCAGATCATGTCGTTTCAGTCATACTTCAATGTTTACAAGACGGCAAACTCTGTGGATGAAAAAAAAAAAAAAAAAAAAAAAAGCACACTCGGGTTTGATTTGGGTAGTGCTAGAGCCTATATAGGCTACCTGTCTGTGTATTACATAATAACTAAAAGAAAGTTTATATGTCATGTTTTCTAGCTAGTTTACTTCAGTTTTTTACACCATACACCATACTTTCACCCAAACTGAATTAAAAACAAGTTTAAATGGGTAAATTAAAAAAGTTTTTTTTTGTGGGAAATCATATTGTAGCGCACAGACTCTTTATAATTGTGAAATTGCTATTTTATTTTGCACTGGCAGTTATAGGGTTAACGCGGTTCGGAAAAGGCCGGGTAAAGAGAAACGAGCGAGTGAGTTAGACTGGTGCATTTTGTGTACAGTTGTTCTTGCGATCCGATTAAAAGTTCAGGAACGGAGCTTTCCTTGTCTGTCGTTCTTCAGACGTTACAATATTTATTTTGCCCATCAAAAGTGTGCTTTCACTTTAATTGAGTGTGAGCAGCGCAGCAAAAATAGACTGCGCTTCGGCACGCGACGCTCCTTCTCCCGGTGTGAATGCAATCATTGGTTAACATGCATGCCGGAAAAAATACGAGCTGCTCACTCTTGCAGTGTGAAACTGCAGTTTAACTGCTACTTCTTGACGTTCTATTGTAACCGTCTACTACAGGAGAATAGCCGATTTCGCCTAGTCGATAATACGTGACAGATTAGATACATTTCTAATGAAAGTGCAGGTAGGCAGACACCGGTTAAGTGCGTGACCACGTCAAATTTTAACTCGCACATTCTCAAAAAATGGTCGCATATGTCGACCATTTTGGTCGCAGTCTGGAGCCCTGAAAATATTTCAGTGCATTTAGTGTAAATCAACTACTTCCTTTTTTAGCTGCCAAAACATTACCTGGTAGGCCATTGGTGATGGGGTGGGGTGGTAACTGGCGGGCGAGTGCGTGTTTTGGTATCCCACTGGGCTAGGGGCTACTTGGTGGTAACTCTGAGGGCTGGGGCTGGGCTGGTAGGACCCCTGTGGAGAGGGCGCTGCATACGGGGAGAACTGGTCGGTGTTGTACCTGTAGTGCAAAAACAAACTCAGTTTAAGATGTTCGAGCCAGATCACAAGCATCTGAGCATCTGAATGAACTCTTACATGGCAGGAGTCCCAGGAGTCTGAGGGTTATACTGAGGGTTGACCTGTGGAGAGGGCACTTCTGGGTAGCCAGGAGTCTGAGGGTTGGGCGTACCACCATAGCCTTGAGGAGACGGAGAGGGCTCGTCGTCATAGGCAAACTCATATTCGTCATCGGGCCTGAAAACAGAGGGAAAATTAGTTGAAGTTGGGGTGTATGTGAAATTGTTTGTTTGCACTGATCGTCTCACTCCGCTTCTTACCGTGATGGTGTGTTTGGATTGTTGGGGTCCCATGCGCCGCTCTGACCTGGCGTCCTGCTGCCATCATGCAGAGGAGTCTGAGAGCCATAGTGAGGAGTACGGCTTCCTGTGAGCAATGAAAGACTTTTTAAAAAAAAACTAAATGTGTTGCAGAACATCAAGGTCTATAAAAATATATTGTTTCTTACCATCATGGAGGGGTGTCTGGCTACCATACATGGGAGTACGTGAGGCAGTTCCATAAATGGGCGTCTGGGAACCATACATTGGTGTTCGTAAATGGGTGGAAGACTTTCCTTGTCTTTCTTTACCGCCCCTGGTTCAAAGAGAGCAAAAAGATTGAGATATTCAGGGGAACAAAGTTCACAGAAGAAACTTGTTTTACACGACAGTCAAGATATAAAACCTACACAACAATTCAAAAGTTTAGGGACAGTAAGAGTTTTTTTGGGGGTGAAAATATTAATACTTTTATTCAGCAAATTGCTAAATAATTGATCAAAATTTACAGCTTTGCCATGAATGAAAATGTATTAAAATAGAAAAAAGTTTAAATAATTATATTTATCAATATTACTGTTAAATTACTGTATTTTTGATCAAGTTAATGCAGCCTTGGTGAATGTGAGAATGGTAGTGTAGATTCACAGATATCAACACACTAAAATAAACAATCTACTCAGGAATCTGAGGTATGCTAAATTTGCTCCAGCATTATCTTATCCCTGTGCTTTCAGAGAACTCCTACAGATAGGCATGAACTCTCAGTCACTGTTCACTGCAATAGTGTACCGGCAGACAAGAAATCCAAAAAAACATGTCAGATAAACAAACCCGTCTGCAGTGAAATGAGGCAGAACTGTCAAAAAAAGAGTTGTGGATCCATGCCAATTTTATTTATATTTTCTGTGTGGGAAACGGGCGTATCAAGAAAATTATTTAAAGGGTGCCAACACCAAAACAAAAAATAAGCATTCAATCATCTATACTAGATTATGCTATAACTAAATACAAAATACAGCTTCAAGCGGCAATCATCAGGGTCCATGCACTGCTTACATTTATATTTTATACTGGGAAAAATCTGGGGTGGCAATGCTTTCTTAGGGTGGCAGTTGCCACCCTGGTAGATCAGTGTGGTGTAAATGTGTTAAGCAGAGCTGAGAGTAATGCACTTTTAATGGTAGCTTGAAGCTGTGTCATAAATATGGAATAAACAAATGTAGAAGAAGAGTTTTTTGTTAAAAACTGCAGACAGATAACTGATAACATACACAGTTGTAAGACGCTGGCGGTCCACAGAAATAGTCTGGCAAGTTGAGTGGAGCTCTACCCTAGCAGTTGATTCTGTGGCATCCTTCACAACTCCAATGTAGCCTGTGGAATTTAATAAAGGTGTTGAAAAACTTGTGGCTATGGCATATGGCACTTAAGTCACACTTACCATGTATACATTTCATGGCATTCTATAACAAAATACCAAACCAAAGCAAATAGAGTTGGTTTCAAATAATTTAACCTTTGTACGGTCCCTGGGATATACGGACAGTCTGCCCAATCAGATCATTGTCTCGTCGTCCGCGGCCCCGACCCATGCCACCACCACCTCCTCCTCCACCTCTCTGCTGCTGACCTGGAGGGAAGACCAGAACACAACAGATAATGCCCAGTTAAAAACATAAGAGAAGCTTTTATCAATTAGATTCAAATGCTCAAAAGGCAACCAGATGTTGGCATTTGCAGTATTTGAACATGCAAACTTTTTATTAAAAACCTCAAACTTCAACCACTATGTGGCACAACCCTGTTAGTTAAATAAACACGCTTACCACCTCCGCCGGGGTGCATTGGACTGCTTATGCGTGGACTCATAGGAGCAAAGCCCCCCACTGTAAAATTGGTCACATCTCTGGGCTTTGGGAACAAAGGACAAGGACTGTTTAGTATAGGGAAGTTGGGAAAAACATAAGATTTGTCCACAGGTGTAGAACAGACATACCTTTGAGCCGCCCGCCAGAACGAGGTGACGTGCCTTACAGACAAACATGCCTCCATTTTCAACCAGCTTCTTGCAGTGAAGAAAAGCAAAGCCTCTGAAGATGTGTCGAATTTCACCTTCCCGGCCCTGACAGATTACATAAATGAGAATATTAACTTCCTTTCAGTTACACAGTAAATGTCAAAAACCTTTGTCCCAGGTCTCTGGTAGGTACCGAATGAGGTCCATCGATGACTTTCACAATATCCTTCACATGGATGTTGTTTTGCTCAGAGTCGAGAGCGACAGCAAAGCGGTTGTCCTTCCGTCTGTTCACTGCCTGGTGTCGTACGGTTAAAACTTTCCCGTGCATGTTCAGAACCTAAAAACAAATCATTGTGAAAGAAAATTTGATCAAATAAATGCAGACTTGATGAGCATAAGAGACTTTTTGCCAAAAACATTTAAAAAAAAAAATCAAACATTTGATCAGTAGTGTGGCAAAGTTATTTAGCTGGATACAGTAAATAAGGTTGTGGAGAAGCAATAATGATTTTCTCAAAGCAGGCGTATGTGAAAGCAGTGTGATAAACATTGGAATTACTTCCAATGCACACACAAACATGACCAAACAGCTCAACCCTTATGCTGATCCCTGATATCACTGTTGTCAGATGTAAATGCTGACTTGACATGTAATTGAATTACAAGCTTCGGGGCTATACTTACGCTGGGTACACACCAAAAGATAATCGGGCTGATTTTGGGCCGATTGCCCCCCTTCCGACAATCGTAGCTTTGTCTCGATTATATTGATGGTTCTACAGATTATCTTAGGTGTGTTAAGGAGTGTCTGAACCTGCTTGGAAGAACATCAGAGCCGTCCCGATCGCGAATCGTAAATATTCAACATGTTGAATATTTACGATCAGAAATCCTGCTGATGTGTGGGGGGAACCCCGAGGACAAACGCACGCACGCTCCGGAGATTATCATGTGAAACGAAACAATATCCAATCAGAAAGCGAGATGATGGAAGACGGAAGCAAAACAAATGCAGTCATGGTGCAGCACAAAGTGAAATTGATGTGGACAGCAGAGATGGAGGGATGGAAAAAAACAAAACTGTAAAAATCATTCCAAACACTATCATCGCAATTTCTTCCTGCATATCATCCGCCATGCTTATTCTGAAGTCTCGCGAGATTTCCTGTGTTCACAGTCAAGACTCTGGTTGAAAATCTGTTCGTGTGTGGTGTGCTGTCTTTGTCACATCATGGCACACCACACACTATAGGAGCAAAACGGTTAAATCTAGGATTTTTGGTCCTCATGTTTGTGGTCTATCACATTTAGAAAATCTTATAAGATGTAAAAAAAATCTTTTGGTGTGTACCCAGCATTAAACTACAATGCGGCCGCTTAGCAACATTGCCAAGATGGTCACAGAGTGAACTGACTGGCCTTAAAGGAACTACAGTGAAAAGTGTGCTATTGCTGTGAAGAATCAAATCCAGCAAGTATCCTACTGGATTTTTGCTTACGTTACAATTGAACTCGTCTGTTTCTCCTGGACTTTACCTGGAAGGTCTCTCTCTCCAGCCTGACAATGACACCTACAGTTTGGGGGTCTAACTGTACCAGCTCTCCCCACTCATGCTGGCCTCCTGCATCCACACCTGATGCAGTCTCCGAGCACAGCTGCAAGTCCCGGGGCAAGACCTTCAACTGGAGCAAAAAGAGAGACATCACATCAGACAAAGAACACACAACATTGACAACTGTATATTGTGTGTTTTTCTGAATGGGGTATTCCATAGCTTACTAGTGAAACCTACCTCATGCATGGTGAGGTCCGAGAACAGAATGACAAAGTTCTCCTCCACACGGACTATGAGGCCCGTGTCACCTTCAAAACGCCCTGCGATAACCTTCACATGGTCACCCATACGGAAGTACTTCCTCAACTCATGAGCTGGAAACTCAAGAGGGTCCTAAATAAAAACAAAGACAAGAAAGTGAAGCAGGCGGATGGATAGATGGATGGATGGATGGATACTTTATTAATCCTTCTCGGGAAATTAGATCTGTAACAATAGCAGCAACCACATTCAATCCGCACACACAGACAATCAATCAATCTATCTACCTTACTACATTAACTTTCACTAAAGCATTCTATACTCTATATATTAACTAAAAAACATGCTATATCCTATAATAATAATAATAATAATAATAATAATATTAAAAACAAATACACAAACAAAATTAACTAAAGCATACATCACCTATTGTAATAATATTAAGGACATAGGCAAAAAATATAAGAATAAATAAATAAATATAAATCAGACTCAGTTATTAATTATTGCACATTAAAGAGCCCGACAGCAGCAGGCATGAACGACTTATGTGGTTCAGTTTTACATTTAGGTGTAATCACCCTGCCACTGAACGTGCTCAGTCAAAACACCTCTAGGCATTGCAGAAAGGGATTTTCAGGAAAATTGAACTCTCACAATGTAGTCTAAAGCTTTCGCAACTCCGTTTTTTAATGACTCTAAAGACACTGAAATTGCACGCTTAAATTGCCAAAATACAATGCTTTGAGTTGATTTGCTCACCTTGAGGTCTTCATGCTTGGGCATGATGGTGATCTTGTTGCCATCCACACTCAGGATTTTGCCCTGAAGGTTGATCAACTCTCCCTCACACACCTCCACATTGTCTCCTGCCTGAAGATTGTGCTCTCGCTCCTTACCTGTAAACAAAACAAACAAATCTTTGTGATTCACTTTGCAAATATTTATGAACAAATGTACAAGCTCAGTATATCGGTACGACAAAAAGTATCATTGTCAATAATTTACAGCAATCAAAGTATGAATGTATTTTTTAAACGTATAAACATGATGAAATATGCACACACATACAAACATGCATACACACACATACATATGTATGTAAATACATTCATATACACATACTGTGTGTATACACACACACACATATAAGATATGCACCAATGCATCGGCCAATAAAAGCTATTAATTTCTCTATCAGCCATCAGCCGATTGTTTAAAAACAGCCTATAATCAGGGCCGATTATATCCGGTCAATCAAAGGGGTGCGGAAAAAAATGTGTCTGATTGCAACTCACACTGTGTGTGAAGAAAAATCTCTTGTGTTGAATTTAGGGCAAGTTAATGTGACAATAACGCATTAACAGCTAAAAACAGTCCCCCGTAGTTCAAGCCAGGGTTGCCAGGACTGTAATTTTTTTCCTATACTAAACATAATTTGTAGCGCGCCACTCATCCAATAAATCGCAAATAGTCCTGTGCTTTGTTACTTAAAATAAAAATCATCTTTCAAATTCTATCCATTTTATCATAAAATTCAAATAATAAATGGCGTTTTGACGCTCAGCATGGAGCGCCAGTCTTTTCTTCCACTTTAATACAAATTATATCTAGAAAAATATGCATGAATATCAGAAGGTATGTTGAAAGATACAGTACAACTTAACAAAATCTGTATCATGTCTCATGTAATCTCTTAATCAGTGTTTCAATGGTGGAAAGATGTCAATAAAACAGCTTGTGAACAATGTCCCTTAATGTTGCATTTACCTCTTTTTTTAATCCTCTTTTTAAAAAAAACACTCAAAAGGAGCTTATTTACTGTTAATTATATATGTTTGAATAAATTTGCAATGAAGACAAGTGCTTATGAAAACTACCTTATAGGAGCAACTGAGTTGTATACAAACATTTCAGTTTTTATTTGAGTGTAATTATTATATCTGAAAATAAATAGCATTTTAATATAATACCTCTGTTGTTAAATGTAACCTATATTATAGTGTACCAAATGAGAGGGTTCTCTGTATAGTTTGCAGCATTATTTGGGAGACATCTTTTTCGGTACTAGCATCGGCCGATATCATTCTGAGTAATCGGCAGATAAATTTAATCGGTGCATCTCAAATATATAATTTTTTACACACACACATATATAAACACAGTATATGCGCATTTTCCATGCAATAATTTTTTTATTGCACTGTTGCAGAGATCTACAGTTGTCGGGTTGTCTACCTGTTGTTTCTGTGACTACTTCAAGGTCAATACCCTCTGGCTGGTCCTCAAACTTCTCCAGCTCTGACAGAGTGGGTTTGACCCCATCTGTGATCTGTGCAAGAAGAGACATAGGTTGAACCAGTGTACCAATAAGGAGCGATTAGACAAGACATCCAGAACTAGAATGAGCGTGAAAGCTCTTACCACAGCTGACATGGCAAAGCTTTTGAACAGGAAGCCTTTGCGGCTGTAGCGATTGGCTTCAAATATCATGAAGTCACCGTCATGACTGACCTCACCGCCAAGAGACCTGTGGAGCAGAGCACATGTGTCAGTGTGGCTGACAAGTTTCAGTGGGTTGTGATTATGAGAGACTTACCTGATCTTTTCAGCATCAAATAGCCTCTGAGGTGGCCTCTTAAACTTCTTTCTCTTTGCAAACCAGTCTTTCTGTGAAATGAACAATAATGTCAGATCAGGTCACTAAAATGTCACAGTGGATATACACTACCTTTAAAACATTTTTGAATGTCTCATGTTCACCAAAGCTGCATTTATTTGATCAAAGTACAGTAAAAACAGTAATATTATAAAATATTATAATTCTATTATAATATATTTTAAAATGTAATTTATTCCTGTAATGGCAAAGCTGAATTTTCAGCAGCCATTACTCCAGTGTCACATGATAATTCAGAAATCATTCTAATATGCTGATTTGGTGCTCAAGAAACATGCACTTTAGTGTTGAAAACATTAATACATATTTATAGTAGTATAAATACACTGTGATGACATAACCCACCATACTCATCCTCGCTTTGATGCGATCCAAATCAATACGAGGAATCATTTTCAGTGAGATCGTATTCTGGCTCGGTTCAACGTAGTCCACCTGACAAAGGCAAATTATTAGATACATACATAAAACGTTCTCCTGGCACAGAGCTGTAGTGAAAACCTAAAAATTAAATTCAACTGAACCAACAAAAAAAAAAAAACACCGTAGTTGTTTCTTAATGACCATATAGCCAAGTGTTATGGTGTACCCACCTGGGCAATGTCATCTTTATAAAGGCCTCTCTTTAGACGAACCCAAGATTTGGGTTTAAGGTTAGTCACTTCCTTAACCACTTTCAGCACATCAGTCATCTCTTTAATGGGCACCATCTGCTGATTCCAAAAGCCCATGCGCAGGTTTCCAACACCCTCAATGGCAGCCTTGACGTGGGTCTGCTTGTACGCCTCCACATAGATATAACCTTTGACATGCTCAGGGGCCACCACTGATTTGATTTGAAGTGGCTGTGCAGAGAAACAAAGCACAACATTTTAGTACGACACACCTTCAAGCAAACATTGTTATGCTAAATGTACTGTCTGCATTGCAGTTTTCTTCTCTCTTGGCCTACAATGTAAAAAAAAAAAAAAAAAAAAAATTGACAGAGAAATCTAGTTTAAGAAAAACATCAAGGTGCAAGGAAAGGTTTTACACAATGCACCTAAGTTTGTTCATAAAGTTTCGCACCTATGGAAAACCTACCGTGTCGGTGCACTGATAAGCAATGAATTTTCGCATCAAGGCGATGGCAGTAGCTCTCTCCTCTCCAATCTACAGAGAAACAAAAGAATTAAACTGTGCACATACTGCAGCCTCATCATAAGCCATTTGTTAGATATGTCCAGAACTAACCTTACACTTAACGGTCCACAAATTAGGATCCCTGCAAGAGAACAATCTCTTAACACAAGCCCAGTGGTCTTATATGTATATAGATTTAATTCAGCACATCTAATGATCAAAAAATGGATTTTGTTTTTCATACTTGACCCCAGGAAGCAACTGCTGCTGGGTGATGTCATCAGAAAGATCTTCAGAGCCGCCATAGAAACTGAAGTAAACAACAGAACAAGAATGTTTAGCTCAAAGCAAAAAGGTTCATTAAGTTAACCAACATTCCTTTAATTGCCAAACTGGCAACTGCTGAAGTCAGTCACGCGTTTCATTAAAGTACAATGCACTGAGTACGGATGAACTCTTGATGACTTACTGTTCGCCTCCTGAGGACTTGGCATATTTCCTCATGTAATACTCCCCCAGAGCTTCCTCACGGGAATCCCTATAGAGGAACAGCCAGTTATTTAAAATGACCTCCATTCTTCAGATTCAGCCATGCAAAAGTGTGTTTAGTGCAATTGTCACACCTCCAGAGATTCTGCAACCTCCTTGAACCAGAGTGATCCTCATCTAAGACTGTTTGGTCAATGTTGGACACTAACGGATGAAAACAGAATAAGCAACTAAATGACAAAAATAAAAAAAATATCGTGGCAAGATTTTTTTTTTTTTTTCAAAAACTGCAGTAGCTGTGTTTATATGCAGTGTAATAATCCATTAATAATTTAACTACTAGTGCCTCAAGCGGAATACACCGATTAATCTCGATCCAAGTAAATTTTCTAACACATTGAAAGAGGTGGTGCAGAACTTAAAGGGATAGTTCACCCAAAAATGACTACTTCACCCCAAAACAATTCTGTCATCATTTACTCACCCTCAAGTTGTTCCATTTCTTTCTTCAGCTGAACACAAAAGATGATATTTTGAAGAATATGGGTAACCAAATAGTCGATGAGCCCCATTGACTTCCGTAGTATGTAAATATTAAATGACTATGGAAGTCAATGGGGCCCGTCATCTGTTTGGTTACAGACATTCTTCAAAATCTCTTCTTTTGTGTTCAAAAGAAGAAAGAAATTCATGCAGGTTTGGAACAACTTGAGGGTGAGTAAATGAGGACAGAATTTTCATTTTTGGGTGAACTAGCCCTTTAACAGAAGATTTTTTGAAGATTTTTTTAACATATTGTTTGCAAGAAAATGTCATAAAAAGTACACTACCATTCAAAAGTTTGGGGTCGTGAGATTATTTAATGTTTTTGAAAGAAGTCTCTTATGCTCACCAAGGTTGCATTTAGTAGATCAAAATAAAGTAAAAACAGTAATATATGGTGAAATATTATTACAATTTAAAATCTCCTTTTTTATTTGAACGCATTTGAAAATTTTATTTCTGTGATGCTGAATTTTCAGAATGACTTCAGTGTCACATGATCCTTCAGAAATCATTCTAATATGCTGATTTGCTGCTCAAGAAACGTTTCTTATCTCATTAAATAGTCGTGCTGCTTATTTTCATGGAAACTGTGATGCCTATTTGAATGATTCTTTGATTAATAGAAAGTTCAAAAGAACAGCATTTATTTGAAATATAAATCTTTGTAATATAAATGCATTTACTATCACTTTTAAATCAATGTAATGCATCATTGCTAGGCTTGGGTATCGAGTATCGACTGGAACCGGGACTAGCTTTGCGATTTTCCCGGAATCGTTCAAAAGTTTAAATTTCGATTCCTAGTTTCGATTCACAGTCCGCCGACCGGAAGAAGAAACCGCTGTCTAAGTCATTTCTAGCCCTATTCTGAACTGAAGTAACTACATAATCGATTTCAAACTGCCAAATGTTAACTCGCTGACACTTTAGTTAAACATTTGTAACGTACACACGGCATGGTAAATGCGTGTACTAGCACAGGTGTAAGCGTATATTGATTGTTATGCTAAACTGCGAACCGACACATTTTATGAGACGCTGTGTGAGTTGCCTTATTAACTCACACAGCGTCTCATAAAATGTATTCAGAGCAAACAACCCTGACGTTAAACCTTAAAAACGTACATATGATGTTTTCTTATTCTTCGGTATCTTGCAAGTTGCAACCATATTCTCTCGTCCTCTGCTCGTCCGTTTGAAAACTGCGCGCGATGCCGGCGAACGTAAAAAAATATATATTCATGAAAACACATTTACGACCTGCCAACTCTCACGCATTTACCGTGAGACACACGCAATTGACACTTCTCACACCACACATCCATTTTCTCACGCACAATAAAATCGTGAAGCAAAGAGGACACGGAGACCGACAGACTAGACAGAGCAGTTACTTTATGATATACAAAAAAATCTCAGCTCTCAGATTCTGTCAATTTTATTACGAAATTCAAACAATAAATACCGTTTTGGCGCTTGTAACTGTGACGCGACAGATCCCTAGCGCACGTGAACCGATCATCTCGACTAGCTAATAGTAAATAAACACGAACACTGTTGAAAGATACAGTAGACTACAACTTACCTAACTGTATATTCCTCATACATAATATCGATCAATGAGTGTTTTTTATCAGCGTGAAGAGGTCAATAACATAGCTGGAGAACAATTATGTCATATTTACCTCAGGAAAGAAATTGAATGAACATATAGGCTATAGCACATAGTTGGCAAGAAAAAAAGAGCTACAGAGAGTATTTTGCTAAATATGTGTACTATATTACATATTTATTATATTTGTACTTATATCATTAAATAAAGTTGTTATTATAATAAAAATAAAAAAAACATTATATTTAATTTTAGTTATTTTTAACCTTAAATAATACTGCCAGCTGATAGGGCTCTCTGTGTGTTTACAGCATTAGGTGAGTTGTTTTTTTCTTGAGAAAAATTAACGCCTATCTTGAGTACCTAATATTTATCCAAATGAGTCAATATTAAATCAAATCACAATAACTGAATTGAAATGAAATAATAAAAAAGCGTAGCTTACCAGAAATTGTACCATGTAAACATTGTAACATGTTGTTACTAAACCTAATAAAATTCAGTTTAGTTACTAAAATGTTAGTGACAATCACATACAATACAATACACTTATTGTGATGCAATTTTTTTTATATTTCAATTGATGGAGAAGGTCAGACTATTTCCTTCAGAAAGACCGTTGGTTAGCTAGCTCATTTAAAATGTCAAAAAAGTTGTTTAAAATAGATTTGACATTTATATTGTAGTTGAAAACAGCCCTGTGAGAAATTCATAGTAAATTTCATAAAAAGTAAAAAGTTCATAGAATTAAAATTGATCTAAACTTTTTTGACCCTGCCTCTTAAAAGAATCGGAATCGAGAATCGTTAGGAACCGGAATCGAAACAAGGAATCGGAATCGTTCAAATTCAAACGATACCCAACCCTAATCATTGCTAAAACCTTACTGACCACAGTGGCTTGAATGGTAGTGTACATTCAGAATCTGCAATGGACTAAACTTATTCAGATTTACCTAAAGCAGTGCATATAAACACAGCTATTGAACACATGGTTGATGCATAATAAAAGTGAATATCCATGCACACCAGAAGATTTATGCACATACCTTCAGCCTCTTCTGATCAAATCCAGTGTTGAGGGAGGAAGGGAGGAACATGAACCATAATACAAAGTCATGTGTACACAGCAATTTCAGGCAAGGGCATAAACAGGACCAGGTAAACAGAAAAAAAAAAAAAAGGCAATTACCACTGATGGGCAGGCATAGACATGTGATATATTTTTAAAGATGGAAACTACGTGATAATGATGTCATGTCACTGTTAGCTTATGCAATACAATAAGCACAATTGAATACAATCAAAATAAGGTATTGGGTTTTCTTTTTTGTTCAAAGGAGCATTTTCAGGCAAATGACCATATATGGTTCCCTTTCAGAACTCAGTCAGTCCCCAATATACAGTCCCCTGTTTAATGAATGGTGTATTTTATAATGAATGGTGTATTTTATTAACTTTACCCTTACTGAATATGTTGATGATGCAAAAATATGTAAAGCAAAAAATGTATTTGCCATCCATGCTCCTTGTTTAGAAATGTAAACAAATTTAACATTTGCCAAACAGCTTTAGACGTCACAAACAGATGTTAGAGGGGTGCAGATTATGGGAATGGATTTTACCGAATGTGAAAATGATTTGAAATTAATCATTCAATTAGACAGAAAAAACAGAGAAATCTGGAGTTGGTTTACCGTTAACTGAAGGAGGCATGCACAAGAAATAAAGAATCAATGAGAGCAAGAAATACATTCAAATTACCGGCATCAGTTTATACAACATTTAATGTACAGCCTGTTGTTATTTCACTTAAAATGCCTCCATTTCTTATTTTTTTAAGCTATGGATATAATATAAAGCATACAGCACATATTGGCAACACAATATCAACAGAGATTTTATCTCCACCTGCAAGTTTATATTAGGCATATATACGGGAAACATCATTACATCAACTATAAAATAAGCAGTAAATGTATATAACTAATTCAGTAATTTCAGCAAAACATGCAGAAATAATTAAAAATGTCACACCTTTTTCTAAAATGTCTTCAGCACCATCCTCCCATGGATCTTCATCATCATACTCATCATCAACATCTAGTCAAACAAAGATACATCTTTATACATATACTTTTCAGGTATGCAAAAAAGGCCAAATATGTTATAAATTAATTTAATATAAGAAATATATGTTGGTGAGGGGGTTTTCGAACCTGCTTCGTCCAAGATGAAGCCACCATGCCGAGGTTTTTTCCTGGGCCGGTCCTCATCCTCTTCTTCCTCTTCATCATATTCCTCCTCATCCTCCAAATCTTCTCCCTCCTCCTCAGCAGCCTTGTCACTGCCAGTTATACTGCCCTGATTGTGAGGGAGATTGTGATGTGAGGGATGTGCTTTTGACTATGGTACAGGCAAATCTAGATCTGTACTCACAACAAAAATCCAGAAAATCACATTGTATGATTTTTAAATAATTAATTTGCATTTTATTGCATGACAAGTATTTGATCACCTACCAACCAGTAAGAATTCCGGCTCTCACAGACCTGTTAGTGTTTCTTTAAGAAGCCCTCCTGTTCTCCACTCATTACCTGTATAAAAGACACCTGTCCACACACTCAATCAAACAGACTCCAACCTCTCCACAATGGCCAAGACCAGAGAGCTGTGTAAGGACATCAGAGATAAAATTGTAGACCTGCACAAGGCTGGGATGGGCTACAGGACAATAGGCAAGCAGCTTGGTGAGAAGACAACAACTGCCGGCGCAATTATTAGAAAATGGAAGAAGTTCAAGATGACGGTCAATCTCCCTCTGTCTGGGGCACTATGCAAGATCTCACCTCGTGGGGCATCAATGATCATGAGGAAGGTGAGGGATCAGCCCAGAACTACACGGCAGGACCTGGTCAATGACTTGAAGAGAGCTGGGACCACAGTCTCAAAGAAAACCATTAGTAACACACTACGCCGTCATGGATTAAAATCCTGCAGCGCACGCAAGGTCCCCCTGCTCAAGCCAGCGCATGTCCAGGCCCGTCTGAAGTTTGCCAATGACCATCTGGATGATCCAGAGGAGGAATGGGAGAAGGTCATGTGGTCTGATGAGACAAAAATAGAGCTTTTTGGTCTAAACTCCACTCGCCGTGTTTGGAGGAAGAAGAAGGATGAGTACAACCCCAAGAACACCATCCCAACCGTGAAGCATGGAGGTGGAAACATCATTCTTTGGGGATGCTTTTCTGCAAAGGGGACAGGACGACTGCACCGTATTGAGGGGAGGATGGATGGGGCCATGTATCGCGAGGTCTTGGCCAACAAAGAGCACAAAGAGAGGCCCTGTCCTTCCCTCAGTAAGAGCATTGAAGATTGGTCGTGGCTGGGTCTTCCAGCAAGACAACGACCCGAAACACACAGCTAGGGCAACTAAGGAGTGGCTCCGTAAGAAGCATCTCAAGGTCCTGGAGTGGCCTAGCCAGTCTCCAGACCTGAACCCAATAGAAAATCTTTGGAGGGAGCTGAAAGTCCGTATTGCCCAGCGACAGCCCCGAAACCTGAAGGATTGGAGTATGGAGGTATGGAGGAGTAGGCCAAAATCCCTGCTGCAGTGTGTGCAAACCTGGTCAAGAACTACAGGAAACGTATTAATTGCAAACAAAGGTTTCTGTACCAAATATTAAGTTCTGCTTTTCTGATGTATCAAATACTCATGTCATGCAATAAAATGCAAATTATTTACTTAAAAATCATACAATGTGATTTTCTGGATTTTTGTTTTAGATTCCGTCACTCACAGTTGAAGAGTACCTATGATACAAATTACAGACTTCTACATGTTTTGTAAGTGGGAAAACCTGCAAAATCGGCAGTGTATCAAATACTTGTTCTCCCCACTGTACATACCAGGGGAGTCAATTGGGTATGGCAGGGTATGGCGGCTACCATACCTTCGCTGGCTGATCAGGTCAATGCAAGTAATACATTTTTATTGCAGGATTAACAGAGTTAACTTGCTATGCATGTCTTACATAATTTGTATTGTTAAATAAAACAGAAAAGTAAGTAAATTAAAGCGATCTGGTTGTTATATTCATGTCACACGAGTTCAACGGCACTGCCAAAGTGTCCATTTACAACATGATTGTGCAGAGTTGAGTATTGTAGCAAGTCAATCACAGAAATTTTTGTTTAAAAAATAATGTCCAACCAGAGGTGTTTAAGTTACCAGTAGTGAGAATCTGCTCAATATCTCTCAAAACCCTGAATGAGTTTATATATAGCAATAATATATAACATGAGTGCATGTGCAGCAAGTTCTGCACATGCACAAATCCCATAATAACAAAGCGGAGACACAGCGACAACTTAAATAAAAGATTCATTGCGCAGATTTGACAGATTCATTGATTAAAACGGGAGTTCTCACACTCAATGAGTTTGCGCTGAACTGACTGACAACTTCAGTGATTATAAAGGAAGCGCTCTTTATTCACTCTCTAATTTCATTCACAATTTGGACAAAAGTTTTGGTTTTTCATGAGACTTTTCCTACATACTTCAAGGACAAACATAGATTTTTTTTATTTTATACAAGTGATTGCTGGTCACTATTCTGCTGGCCATAGTGGTAATTAAAAAATTTTAGATTTTTAAAAATGTTCCATCAAGTGTTTTCCTGCATGGTGAAAGTGAGAGTTTTTACAAAATGAGGACACGCTTTGAAAAATTGAAAAAATTTCACATTAAAAATAACATTAAAATTGGATAATATTCAGACTTTTGAGCTTTGAAGTGCTGGAGTTGTGTTTACTTAAGTAGCCTACTTGAAAGTGGGACTGTCACTGTCACATCGAGGGAGTAAGATTAGAGGATGTCATCAGAGTCTGCCATCCCTCAGCTTATATAAGTATGTGTGCATTTGTATTTATTTATATATAGATTTTTTGAAGATCAGTGGTAAAGCACGGTTCTGGCTACCATACAAAGGTACATTAACTTCCAGCTGTTTTATGATAAACACATTGAAGGAGGAGCTGTTTGTCTCACCTCATTCTCTTCCACTTCCTCAGCCTCCTCAGCCTCGCTGCTCCCAGCACTCTGATTATCGGAGAAATCACTGTCTTCGCTGTCGGACATCTCTTTGTTTTCTTCTTTCCGTGTTATCCAGACGGGAATACTACTGGATAAACCACATAAATTACACGTAAAATGCGATTAATAAATAACAAAGACAAATAGATGGAAGATTCGATCATGGACATCACACTATACATGCTAGAAGAGTGTGCACAAAGCGAATGATGCGAGTCATGACGTTTACGCTGCGATTTGATTAAACACAGTATGTTAGCTCTTTACTAGCATGCATAACACGACTTGCATGTTTAAAACTACAGATACACATTAATAGTCTATCTAACTTGGTCCGGTTTTCTTGCATTTTATTTGTTTACTGTGATGTGATGTGCTCTAGCTAATGCTGCTAAATCCAGCCGATAAGGTATTAGCACATGAGCTGGATAACCTACACCTTATTTTACAAATAAAACTCCGTCGTTTAATTGCGACAGTCATGTCTTAATTCATCACAAACCCCATATACCGCTAAACATATTATTAAAAACGAGTAAAAAGTCTTCTTACCCTTAAACAGCTGTCTGGTTTTGCTTCTATCAGGTAGCGAGGGCCAATGTTGTTTTCTTTCCTTAAACTTCCGCAAGCAAGACGCAGAGCGAGAGCTGCACGGCGCCCTCTCGTGCTTGGGAGGAAAGCCATGTTGCTGCACGCAAGAACTTCACCCTGTATTTAGTTGCTGATTAACAATCAGTAACTGTTTAAACTTGACATTTCCTCCAGATAACATATTTTATAGCCAACAAAGATAGGTAAAAAAAAAAAAAAAAAAAAAAACCTCTGCACTCACATGCATATCAGGTATCAGCCCTCTCTCTGTGATGACATGTGCACTCTCAAGGTATTTTTACTACTACTGTTACAAGGTAAAGGGCAGTCATGGCCTAGTGGTTGGGGAGTTGAACTGGTAACCCAAAGGTTGCTGGTTCGATTCCAGAACCAGTGGGAAATGACTGAGGTGCCCTTGAGCAAGGCACCTAACCCCTAATCGCTCCCCAGGCGCCACACAAAGGCTGCCCGCTGCTCTGGGTGTGTGTATCCACGTTTGCAGTGTATGTGTGTTAACTACTCACTACTCTGCTCCTAATGTGTGTGCATTAACTTGGATGGGTTAAGTGCAGAGGTCAAATTCCAAGTATGGGTTACCATACTTGGCCTTCACTTTAAAGATTTGTACTACTTCACACAATTCCTTATTGTAAGAAAATTTAATAAATACTATAAATGTTACTGGTTTTAGGTAATGGCATTTTTTTTGTATCTCTTTTGTTAGTGATAGGCTACACAAAAATATTTGGAGGAAAGTATATCAAAATATGTCAAAGCAAGACAAGGAAAGTTTATTTATATTGCACATTTCATACACTATGGCAATTCAAAGTGCTTAGCAGAAAGGATTTCAAATAATCACAAAATAAAAGCAAGGAAAATTAAAACAGTTATGCCATGTCAGCCATGTCCCTGAAATACTTGAAGGCTGCCAAATGTCATGAAGTAGAATGCTGTGTTGCTAGAAATCAGTCAACATGTATGTGGGACTCTTAACCATGTATTGAAATACATTTAAAGTTATGTAGTTTTGTTTCCCTGCAAAGTTATAGACCATCTGTTAAGGTCAAATTGTAGTAGCCTGAATGAAACTTTTCAGATTGCAGCAACTTTATAAACCTCAGTTTTTGGAAATGCGGGTAACTAACCCTGATAATCATCAAGGCAAACAGAAAAAAATGTAAGGGAAAAGACTGCAATACCAAAATCAAAAGCAGTCTATTGAAACCAACGGAGCACTGCTTTAGCACCTGGTTTTGGGTGATCTTTCATTAAAGTTCATCAAATTATTCTTTTTAGCATATACTCTTTCTTGACCAAAATTACAGAGAAGGGAGAAAGTATAGGGAGCGGTTTCCCGGTCAGGGTTTAAATTAAGCTTATTAACACCTGACGGTTGTTCCATAAAGGCCGCTTAAAAAAGCGGAGATTAAAGTCCAAGACTTGAATGAACCGAACTAATCAGCTGCGCTTAAATCGGTTCCATAACGGTAAAATGAAGATCATTTGATCTTAATCATTTAAACCAGGTTCAAATAGTCTAGAATACACCATACCACTTCATTAACTGTATACTGTCTACCAGTGTTGGGGGTAACGAGTTACAAAGTAACGGATTACAGTAACGATATTACTTTTTTGGGTAACGAAATTAAGTAACGCATTACACTAAAAAATATCGGTAACTACATACTTTACTAAACTATAGGAACGCGCTTTCCTGCGTTACTCAAGCCGTGCTTGCCTGCGTGTAAAGCTCTGATCTGTTTAAGTGGTGCGTGCATGCCTGTGTGTGTGTGTGTGTGTGTGTGTGTGTGTGTGTGTGTGTGTGTGTGTGTGTGCTTGCACCGTTGTCATAGAGATCGATTTGAGTGACGTAGCTGCTGGTGCGAAGGGGAGCGGGAAATGGAGACGGAGACAGGGGGGTTTCGGCCAGTGGCGATATTCACATTACTTTCAGTTTATTGCTCGAAAGGACAAAAATATTCGCGTGAAATGCACTTTATGCCCAGGCAGCAAGTACTGGCCATCGGGACTACCGGGAGATTCCCAGTGGGCTGACGTGCCTTTTGGGCCGACATCTCATACTTTTTTTCTTTTTCTGTTTTTTGTCGCAAGGAATGTGCAGAGAAATAGCGTGAAAAATAGACACAGGCCCTTCAAGCAGACGCTGTAAAATGTGTCAAAATGTTTTCTGCAGCAGCAGGACCTTCATCAGCTCCAGTGGCTGATGATGAGGATAGTAAGGAGGATCAGGACAGAGATGAGAAAGTGTAGAGCCTGCGGTAAGCAGAACTAACAGTTACTTTCAAAACACTTATAGGCTTTGTCATGAGTGTAGGAACCCATTACCCAGTAACGCATTGTTTCCACATCTGCATATTTGACGATTACTGTAATTTACTATAAATTTAATGAGACGCGTTTGTAAACCATGTTTTCCGCCAAAATAAAAGCTCGATGCAGTTTCCGTCAAAATAAAAGATCATGTGCTTATATCTCTTTCAAGTATAGAAATTAGTACAAAACTAATTGTGAAAGTTTCCTTTATTTTTCAGTGCATTTGTTTTACAATATATGTCTATTAGTGTGCTATTATTATTATGGCCAAAATGCCAGGGCCGATTTTTTTTTGTCCCAGTCCAGCCCTGATTATGTGTCTACCACCGCGGACATTTGTCCTTTATCCAGTTGTTTGTGGATTTTACAGTGAGGCATATTTCTTTGTGCAGACATGGATATTGTTCTTTCATATGGTTTTACATGCCATTTTGTTTAGGCTACATTTATAAACACTATGCGGACAGGCTAAGTGATGATAGGACTATGATGTTTGTCCATATCTACAGGGTAAATTAAGAAATGGGAAAGTAAAGTAATAAGTAGTGAAGTTACTTTTCAAATGCAGTAACTAGTAAAGTAATCTCATTACAATTTACAGAAGTAACTAGTAACTAATTACTTTTTTTGAGTAACTACCCCAACACTGCTGTCTACACTGCACTATATGTCATATACTGTTTATACTGCACTACCATACTGTTCACATTAGGGGTGCATGGGCGGTATGACCAAAATTCTGTTTCACGGTATGACTAATTTTATTTCACGGTAACGATATATTTCACGATATAGTTATAGTTATTCTCGAAAAATCGACAAAAAGGGCTTTGTATAATAAATAAACCCAAATACTTTAGAAATGAAAAGTTAACTTTGTTTGAATTTTCTTTTTCTTTTATTTGGTAGGCTAGGCTAAATTATTTCAGAATCAGAATCAGAATCAGAATCAGAATCAGAGTGAGCTTTATTGCCAAGTGTGCTTGCACCCACAAGGAATTTTTCTTGGTACTGAAGCTTCCAGTGCACATATACAAATACAAATACAAATACAACAAGAAACATAGTAATACAAATTCTAAGAATAAAATATATTAAAAATAAATAAAAATAGTATAAAAGTAAAAAAGTAGGGTCACAGTTGGGTTTAGTCCAAATAAACATTTACAGATTATGAACATATTTACAGTATTTTGAGTAGTATGAATAATATAAATATAAATATCACCTGAGTTAGAGAATATTGCACTAGACAGTGGGAGTATTGCACTTACAGGCATATGCCTTGGGGGGCATGTTAAGTGTTCAGAAGGGAAATGGCCTGTGGAAAGAAACTGTTCCTGTGCCTGGATGTTCTTGTGGCCAGTGATCTGTGTCGCCGTCCTGACGGTAACAGTTCAAACAGGGGGTGTCCAGGGTGAGTGGAGTCTGATGATTTTACCTGCTCTCTTCCTCACTCTGGAAGAGTACAGGTCCTGGAGGGTTGGCAGGGGGGCACCAATAATCCTCTCTGCAGTCCGGACTGTCCGTTGTAGTCTCCTGATGTCCGATTTGGTAGCTGAACCAAACCAGACAGTGATGGAAGTGCTTAAAACAGACTCAATGACAGCTGAGTAGAACTGGATCAGCAGCTCCTGTGGCAGATTGAACTTCTTCAGCTGGCGAAGGAAGTACAGTCTCTGCTGGGCCTTTTTCACAATGGAGTCAATGTGATTTGCCCACTTCAGGTCCTGAGAGATGGTAGAGCCCAGGAACCTGAATGACTCCACTGCTTCCACAGTGCTGTTCATGATGGTGAGAGGGGGGAGTGCTGGGGATTTTCTCCTGAAGTCCACAATCATCTCCACTGTTTTGAGCGTGTTCAGCTCGAGGTTGTTATAGCTGCACCAGACAGCCAGCTGTTCAACCCCCAGTCTGTAAGCAGACTCGTCACCATTTTGGATGAGACCGATGACGGTGGTGTCGTCTGCAAATTTCAGGAGCTTGACAGAGGGGTCTTTAGAAGTGCAGTCATTAGTGTACAGGGAGAAGAGCAGTGGGGAGAGAACACACCCTTGGGGGGCGCCAGTGCTGATGGTGAGGGTCCTGGATGTGAGCTTCCCCAGTCTCACTCGCTGCTGCCGGTCCGTCAGGAAGCTGGAGATCCACTGACAGATTGAGGATGGCATGGAGAGCTGAGTCAGTTTGGCTGTGAGAAGATCAGGGATGATGGTATTGAAGGCCGAACTGAAGTCCACAAATAAGATCCGTGCATAAGTCCCAGGTCTGTCAAGATGTTGCAGGATATAGTGCAGTCCAATGTTGACTGCATCATCCACAGACCTGTTTGCTCTGTAAGCAAACTGAAAGGGATCCAGCAGGGGTCCAGTGATGTCCTTCAGATAGGCCAACACCAGTCTTTCAAACGACTTCATGACCACAGACGTGAGAGTGACAGGTCTGTAGTCATTAAGTCCAGTGATTTTAGTTTTTTTGGGAACCGGAATGATAGTGGAGCGTTTGAAGCAGCAGGGAACTTCACACTGCTCCAATGATCTGTTGAAGATCTGCGTGAAGACTGGTCAGCGCAGGCTTTTAGACAAGCAGATGAGATGCCGTCTGGGCCTGAAGCTTTCCTAGTCTTCTGTTTTTTGAAGACTCGGCTCACGTCCTCCACACAGACCTTAAGCTCAGGTTGGATGGCAGAAGGGGGGAGGAGAGGGGTTGCAGGAGGTGATGGTGGATGTGTGAAGTGTGAAGTGAAGTGTGAAGTGAAGTGGAAGGGTTTGTTTAGCTCTTTTTGTGATATCTGGCAACCCGTCACCTGGAGCTTTCATCAAGAGAGGTTCATCAAGTTCACAAGTGACTAGGAGAACAGCAGTATGAAAACCGAACAGCAGCTACTGTTAGTGTTGACTAAGTAGTGTAAATTATACACACATTGTAACTGCGTCATTATTTTACATGGTGAACACAGACTCCCTCTCCTTCTCAGTGCGTGTGCACGTCTTTTGCATCAGTAAAATGCGATCGGTTAATTTGAGTGACAAGTTGTAATCACGCATTGAATCAAAGGAAGATTTTATCAGCTGGTTCAGTGGCCAATTGTTTGGAGATAGATAGAAATATATAACTCGCGCTGCATATTTAGTCATTTTGCCTCAGATTGATACAGGATTATACATTCGCTTTAACAGGGTTGTTCATTACCACGGCAACCGCTCGCGTGTCATGCTGAATGCGATTTTTGTGTTTAAAAAGTAGCCTAACTAGCCTACATAAGAGACGGAAAGTTGCGGATAGCTATACATTATTTAAGATTATTTCTATTCGTTACGATATTGATATATGAACTGTTGTTGTCAAGGAAGCTTCATGCTTTCCCCGTTGCGATCGTGCACTCCTCTAACTGTAGCCTACGTGGGTCGGGTGCTCTCTAGACTGCTGCGCCTTTCCTTTCATTGTCTCTATAATTGTAATCTGCACAATGACAACAAAGTTTAAACTTAAGGAAATCTAATCTAATATAAACTCCTGCTACCAGATGTCACCTAATATCACCATTATAAATTGTTTTGCAACCATGTAGTTCAATTTTCCATATCATTATCAGAATCAGAAGTTTTTTTTGTCATTGCGTACATTAAATGAACAACGAATTTTTAGCAGCAATTTCACCTAGGCTAGTACCTATGGCTAGTACACACATAATCTAAAATTTGTCAGACAAAATTATAAATAGTAAGAGCACACAAGGATAAAATAAAACAATTGTAAATAAAAAATATATGTAATGTTATTGCACATATACCGTAGGCCTATATTGTGAAAGTATCTGTGTGTGTACATGTGGGGGGAAAACAGTCAGTGACCGTGTGTGTTCAGTGGTGATGGCTTGTGGAAAGAAGCTGAGTCTGTTTGTTCTAGTCCTGATCGACCTGTAGCGCCTGCCTGAGGGCAGCAGGTCAAACATGGGGTAGGCTGGATGGAAGCAGTCCAATGGCCTTTGCTCTGTTGAGGCAACGGGATATGTCAGTATCAGTTTTGCTTTCTAGGGGAGAGCCGGGACAGTTGAAACACTTTTCAGATAAATGTCGTTTTCTAAGATAAGGTTACAGATAGATTTTTAAATTTTTTGTGATTAACAACTCACATATGTGTTCTCTTAGTATCATGTGTTATTCGGTACAAATATAGAATGATTTAAGTAAAATATGACTTTGAACGGGAGTTGTGCTTTGTTTCAATCGTCCCGCCTGTGCGGGACGGTTGAAACACAGGGGTGGGACGGATGAAACGTAACAGTTTAAATGGCAACTATTCATCTAATGCTTATTTTTGTGAACAATACCTGACAAGTAACTTATGTACATATTTTTACAAACATATTTTGTCATTTATTTTCATTTAAAGGTTCATATTAACCATTTTTGTTCTGTCGCCCAATAAACAATAGGCGATAAGCCTATGCACATTTTGTAATCTTTCTAATGGGCTATTTTGACGAAGACAGACAATTCCGTTTACAATTAATTTTCTTACATTTCTTCCTTGAGTCATATTGAGTGTTTGCTAGTTGAATAGCCTGTTATTATGAAGAAAACGAGGTCAACCAGACGACGATAAATGAAATTCATTGAATATTTAAGATTGGACAATTGATGATTATTACAGAGATAGCATGTGTTGCGTAATTGAAAATTAATTTGCATTAAAAGAAACACAAGTCTAGAAACAGTATATGAATCTATGAACAGTATATGCTATGACCAGGTTTAACGGGCAGGATGCGCGGGCGGGACGGTTGAAACACTGTTTCAACCGTCCCGACAGCGCCTCCTGTCATTTAAACCTCTTTTGCTCTTAAACTAAAAAACTCTGATATTGCACACTTAAGGGTGTGTTGCAGTACTAATACACCTGCCGTATTATCATTACAATGGCACATGAAACAATAAATCCAACTTGTCAGTCAAAACAAAGTACCGCACGAAAGAATTCACTCACCGCACTCAAAAACAGCTTTGCGGCTTTAACTCCAAAACGACACGACGTAAAGAAGAAATGTTTTCGCGGGTATGTTAGGCATTGCGTGCTGTACGTGCTGACGAAATTTGACGTACATGACGTGAGTGGTTTTCAAGGAAATCTCAGTGTTTCATCCGTCCCGCGTTTCAATCGTCCCGGCTCTCCCCTACCATGCACAAATAAAAATGTCACTGAACTTTTGCTGTGTAACTGTAACAATGAGCACTCAAACACACCAAACCAACAATTACTAAAAACACACACAGAAACTGATTTTGCAGGGGCACTGCACTATAAAATGAGGATTGTTAGGCTATGCATTTGTAATGAACAGAACACTGGTGCCCAGTTTATTGTACAGAACAATCGTTTCTACAGTAGTAGCCTACAATGTCATCTAAGTGGGACACCTGTACATTGATGCTGTGTAATGATTTCCTATTAACGAAGTCTGCTTCATGCGGACCAGATGGACGTAGGCTACGCTTTATGCGCACGTGGGTGCAGTCCAGAGCACCGATAACATTTGGGAAAGATATACAGAAGTTAAGTGTTTGTCTTTCAATTGCAATGTCTAACATTAACAGACAATAAATATTTCCATTTTCTATATAGCCTAGTTATTTAACTACCAGCGATTGCCCTGTCAGAAAAAGCCAACGGGTCTGCCCTGTCCCTGAAGGTAGGCTACGTTCTCTTTGAAATGCCCTGCGTATGATTATCGCTCCCTCATCCACCACCTCATCAATGAAAGGACACGCCATGATTATGCGTCCGACACATATGGGTTGAGCTCCCAGATTATAGACATTTAATTGATTCCTTACAAAAATCTCACCAACTAAACAAATGTAACTTTACTTCTTTTGTTACACTTTTTGTATGTTCGAATCTATTACATTTATTATTAAAGTGCATTTGCTTTCATTTTTGGACTGATAGATGGCAGCATGCCAGAGAGTCCGATGTAATATTTATTTATTTATTTATTTATTGCACAAGTCACACATAAATGTTCATTCATTCATTCATAGTGTACGTGCATGAACGAAAAAAAAAAGGAACAGGAACAAGAAAATCTTATGGTACCTGTCGCTTATTTGTGCGCATCAAAAAAATAAATAAAAAACAGCTGCTTTATAAATGGATCAACCCCAATCCTCACCCCAAATACCAAACATTTTCAGTATCTTTACACTTAATTATCATCATTTTAAGCGTTAGTCATCATTTTTCTTGTAACATTCCTGTATTTTTTCCTTATACAAATTCTTAAATTTACAAACACTTTTGCAGCACTTCAGTTCATAGTCCAAGGTGTTCCACAGTTTAACTCCGTAAAAAGACGTTTTTGTGTAGTACGTGCGAAAAGATTTAAAATGATATTGCCTTCTATGGCCATCTTCCTCTGATACAAGAGTAAATACATTTTGTAAAACCATAGGCAGAACTCTCTGCTTAGCTTTCCACATAAAAATCACTTTCCAAGTGCGTCAGTGTTAACAGTATTCTGGTTAAGCATTAACTCAGGCCTATAGCCTGACAGTAGCCTGCCCCGGACCAGGTTAGTTTCCCAGCATAAATTTCCAGAGTAACTGAGTTTGAACTATTTTAAGTTTGCTTTATGAAACGGAATCCACCGACAATAAGTCTGACTAACCAAAATAAGCCTGGTTTGTATTCTAATCTTGTTTTATGGAACAACCCTCAGGACTATGGAGTCCTGAACTCAAATAAACCAGATTAATTCAAAACCAACTCTGCTAATTAGAATTAGAATGACAGCCTGGAATGGACCAGACATTTTTTTTTTAAATGGCATGGAACTGAGAAGCAAATCCAAGGAAAACAATGACAGCAGAAAAAAACTGCAGTAATTTTTTTTTTACTGAACAAGATCAAACTCTTTTAAAGCAAATAGCAAATAAAAACTGCGCACATCAGCTGTAGAATCTACGAAACCCCAAAGGGACATGGTGAAGGAAAAATAATTAATCAATGCTTTTGCGTTCCCTTTTTTTGTGTGTTTATAAAAATATTGTGAGTAAACGCAGTTTCCTACTCTACCCACTCGGAGCAGGATTCAAACCAATTTAGTCCTGGAGTAGCTCTAGTCGTCTTCCAGTAAATCAGTTTATTAAACTCTGGACTATACCAAGTCTTGGACTATTTAAAACCATGACAGAGAAAGCAATTTCTGTTAATCTGGTTTAAAAGGCCCTTTTACTAGGCTTAATCTCTGTCTGGGAAACTGCCCCAATAACTTTATTTGCCAATAATGCAAAGCCATTAGCCAATAACGTGTAACTGGCTATTCATTGACAACATTGTGTGTAACAAAAGGTCAACATTTGTTCAATGAACTCATCTTATGACATTTTATGGCCCATACTCATGATTTTCCCAATTAAATCTTCTATTAAGATGCATTCAACTTATTATAGTTAAGATAACAGTCATTATTTTGGTCAGAAGAATACTACTGTAATTCTCAAACCAACCAATTGCATAATTAGCTACTAAGCAATCATTTATAGTCGAGTAAATAAAAAACTAAAAAAGCTGTCATGGATTTAGAGGCAGTTTGTTGTCAAAGCAGACACTGAAGCAAATATTCCATAAAAGTCATTTATTTAAGAAAATATATCTTTGCAGGCTTCGGATACAGATGGGTATGTACTGTAGGTTTGTAGCTTATATGGTGTCTGTTTCGCCTCTCAGAAACTTCTCCAGAACCGCTTCAGGGATCCACACAGCTGCTCCTTCAGATCATGTTCTTCATGTTTTTTCCCATCAAATTCTCTAAATGTCTCTTAACCTTCCTCGGAGCGCAACGTTTTCCAGCATTCATCATTTGTAAAAAGTTTTGTAATTCTTCCAAAAAAGTCTCTGCTCTTTGTTCTTGGTAGAGCTCACAGTCTGGGCATGACTTCATCTTGTCCTGTAACTTAATAGGTTTAAATAGGGTATTATGTAATGAGGTTAGGGCACAGCAGAGGAAGTGTCTTGCAGATAACTTAACATTTCCAGAGACAATATAATTCTAATTCACAAAATCATAAATTCATTTGTGTGAATCTCATGAAAACATTTCCAGGTTGTTTTATATAATTTTTAATTACAATTAAGCAACCACCCAGAACATCTGCATAGCAACACCCTAGAAACCATCCAGAACACCTTTCATAGCAAACACCCAAAATACCCTAGCAAACAACCACATAGCAGTCTATCTGTCTAAAATACTGTGTTGGAGCCATTATATATATATATATATATATATATTTTTTTTTTTTTGTGACACTAGTATGAGTATTTGAATATTTAAATAACGTGATGATGAGTTACAGGTGCGCATATGGAAGGGCTCTTGGAAGAGTACTAGAAGGGTTTGGTTAGATCTGTACGAGTTCAAACCAAAACAAACACAATAGTAAGACCAGTAACAAAACTGTGTCTTTTATTAGAAATGTGAAAAAAGAAGGTTCAAATGCATGGTGTACTCATATATAAAAATAAATAAATAAATAAATGGTAAGAGTAATTATTATTTAAAATGTATTGATGTATAATGGACTGTTTGATGGCTCCTTATGTAAATGTATGATTTTGAATTGTTTATGCCCTACGTCATTAACAATTAGGGGCCGGTGTGTTGGAGCCATTATATTTAATTGTATTTTTATTACATTTTTATGACACTAGAGGGCGTATGAGTATTTGAGTATTTAAATAACTTGATGATGAGTTACAGGTGCGCATATGGAAGGTCAAACAAACTTTTTGAGCGTCATGTTTGTACAAGACTGTGCTCATGCCAAAACAGTTTGTTAGCAATAAGTCAAAGTAAAGTGCTGAGTATCATTTTTGTTTGTTTTATTTGTTGTTTGCAATGCCAAATGGACAATAAATGGATTTGGCATATCCGAATATTGAGAAGGTATGGACAATGAATATTTTATTCCTCAAGACAAAGCACGCGTCAGAAACAGACTAATAAAGCCATCTGCGTCCCTACATACTGCATGGCCTAAAAAACTTCAAACTTTGAGCATTTAAAGCTACTTAAAACTGCTTCAAAATTCAGGCTTTTAAAACTACACAGAAAAAATTGGTGTAGGATTTATTTTGAAAAGTTTATAATCAGAAATTGCTGGTAAATTTCACAAATAATAATTACAATGAAATAAGTATTGAATTAAACACAAAATCTTGAAATAGTTTTTTTTTTTTTTTTAATATACACAGAAACTCTGTTTTATGTAGCTCAAACAGTAGAGCGTTGACGCTTGCAACGCCAAGGTCATGGGTTTGTTTCCCAGGGAAAGCAAGAACTGATCAGAATGTAAAATGTATACCTTGAAATGCAGCGTAAGTCATTTTGGATAAAAGCGTCTGCCAAATGCATAAATGTAAATGTAAATTTACAACTTTGAAAAATATCTATATATATTTTTTACAGTCTCCAAACTTGCTGGCTATGCTTTCTGGAATCAACATCAAAGTTTGTTTACCAGGTTTACTATCCTTGTATCTATTATGAGTTATTTACAGCTTAGATGTATGGGTCGTATTTGTCGCATGCTGTAGATTATCACAGGACAGGTAATAATTTCAGCTCATCCCTCAGTAAAAACAAATAGAAAACGATCACATCAGTAATACATTTAGGTCAGTCGTGGCCTAATGGTTAGAGAGTCAGACTGGTAACCCTTACGAAAAAAATAAGTTTATTCAAGTGTGCTATTAGTATAGTTATTTTAAACTAAAAATAAGAAAGTATACTTTCAGTCTACTTTTCATGTTCTTCTCAGAAATATACTTTATTTACTTCTCAGAAGTATATTTAAAATTCAGACTTCAAAAGTGCAACAATAATATATAAATAGTAAACTAGATGTATGCTTATAAGTATAAGTATACTTGCAATATAAAACTACTAAACTAGTAGTTTACTTAGAGTATACTTCAGAGTGTAATTTCATAACCTAAAAAAATGTGCTACAAGTATTTGACTAGTAAATGATCATTATACCTATAAGTTCAACAATAGAAAAACTTAGTTGTAAACTAGTTATGTACTCAAATTTACTACTGTTACAAATGTAACAGTACTTGTACTGTTACTTTTATATGAAAATTAGGCCAATTTAGTCCCAATGGTGCAGAAACGGTTCTCTTACAAGTATACTTCTAGTACAATTATATTAGTATATTTACTACATAAAGTATTGAGCAAGACATCTAACCCCCAATCGCTCCCCGGGTGCCTCATCAAAAATGGCTGCCCACTGCTCCTGTGTGTGTCCATGGTTTGTAGGGTGTGTGTGTGCGTGTGCGTGTGTGGTCTGCACTAAGAGAGTTGAGAGACGAAGGTGAGTAAGTAGGTGAAGTGCATAATGTCAAACACTTGTCTGTGCAAGCAGGCTAGAATGTACAAACTCTCATGAACTATTGCGTGTAATGCGAAACACATTATTATGTCTGGGTGCAGGCCAGTACGAATAGTAGAACGAATAGTTTTGCTTGATATTTCTTGGTATCTATTTTATTTTATTTTTCACGAGTTCACACTTACAGATAAGCCAGATAGAACGAATGTTATGCGTATTTTGCGTGCTGGCTGATTGTGATCCCCCGTATTCCTGGCTGTGGTAGGAACAAGCGAAGACTCCATGAGGGATGCTGAAAATTGTTGAGGAATGAAGGTGAGTCGATTGTGTGTATATATAGGCTTCCTCTCATGCTGATAGGAAAGACGTGATAATTGCTGATGACTAGATGATTGGATAGATCATTTGAATGTGCTCCACCCGAACTTTGTTAATAAAACATAATTTAATGTCATGTGTGAATCTCATGAAAACATTTTAGATTTTTTCACATTATTTTTAAAGACAATTAAGGACTTAAAGCATTAAGCGGTGAAACATTTGCGATGAATAAATGCATGCATATTTGCTTTTAAATTCATTTGTTTAAAAGTGCAGTAAGCAATTTCTGAGAAAAGCTGTTGAAAGTAGATCCGACTGATTACAACAACACGCTTGTAGCCAATCGGCAGTAGGGGGTGTAAACACACTCACTATGGGGGAGGAGAGAGTAAGCAAGGGAGAGATTTGAAAAAAAGACTAAAAAGAGAGATTGCTGAGAGACATTATAAAAGAGAAAAGGTCAGAGGAATGTCACTGGAAAACGAAGGGTTGTGATCAGGCAAGAGCTTTCGGACCTAGTTAGGCCTGCGGATTTACTTCAATGTAACTTGAAAATATCTGTCTATATCTTACGGTGCGTGTCCACTGGCACGGAGCTAGCATTTTCAATTCATTCCTATGGAAGTTGAGCTTCACGCTCGCGCAGTGCATTGTGGGATTGACAGCGGACTGGAGAAAGTGTTGAGAGTGTCAAAAGGTTGGGCAGTTCTCGACTTTATGCAAATATCAAGCGAAAAACGCGGTCGGCAGCCAATTGCTGTGAGGTTCGGGATGTGACGTCTGTCTTTAGAGTTTAAAGGGATACTCCACTTTTTTTTGGAAATAGGCTCATTTTACAACTCCCCCAGAGTTAAACAGTTGAGTTTTACCGTTTTCGAATCCATTCAGCCGATCTCCAGGTCTGGCAGTACCACTTTTAGCATAGCTTAGCATAGATCATTGAATCGGACAAGACCATTAGCATCTCTCTCAAAAAAATGACCAAAGAGTTTCGATATTTTTCCTATTTAAAACTTGACTCTTCTGTAGTTACATCGTGTACTAAGACCGACGGAAAATGTAAAGTTGCGATTTTCTAGGCTGATATGGCTAGGAACTATACTTTCATTCCTGCGTAATAATCAAGAAACTTTGCTGCCATACCATGAGTGCAGCAGGCGTAATGATATGACGCAGTGCCTGAAAATAGGTCTAATAGGTTAGACAAACTTAGTCCCGGTCACGTTGGAACCTACCGAGCTGGGGACTATTTTCAGGCGCTGGGTCATATCATTACGCCTGCTGGACTCATGGTACGGCAGCAAAGTTTCTTGATGGCTAAAAACGCTTTGGTGGACACACGGCCTAAGCGGAGTTTTGTCGCTGTAGTGGACACGCATTGTTATGCTGCGTTCACACCGAACGCGAAGTGAGCGTCAAATTCGCTTCTATCGTTCTATATAGTTGGATGCTTGAACATTTTGAATCCACTCGCGCGTCCAAAGCGAATTGGACGCGCGTATAAAGCGAGTGTTTGAAGCTAAATAGACGCACGATCGAGGCGAAATTCGCTTCTTGTGGGAGGGCCGCTAGGCGGTTGTCTGTTTGCAAGATGACTGATGTTGATCGAGCATTCATCGAGAGAGTCACCCTCTGTATTTGCTCTGGAGAGGGATCATCGTCGCCGTACTTGGGTCCACCAGACCCTCCGGAGGCGTGGCGAGTTTCACCACTTGCTCCAGGAGCACTGGAGCAAGGAGCACTTGTCCCAGTTTAATGACCTGTTGTCCTGCATGGCTGCATGGGAGCGAGGATCCCCTCGAGGATGCCCCCGTTTATCACGTCACTTCACCACGTGACAGCAGCAAGCAGGCTCCTGATTGGTTAACGCGGCGCGAACAGACGCCAAAGTTCAGATTTTTCAACTCGGGCGTCAGATGCGAATTCGCTTCAAACGCGTGAATGCACAAAAAGCACCAAATAAAATCACTCGCGCGTATCGCGGCAGACGCTCAATTCGCCTCTTTCGCGCGAATGAGGCGGAATTGCGCCCATAGCGCCGTGCTAAACGTGTCTATCACGCCGCAGCACCTCCAGACGTCTTTACATTGACTTAACATGGAAATCACTAGCTCCAGACGCTCAATTCGCCTTCGGTGTGAACGCAGCAGTATGCATATGTGGGGAAATTTTGCCCTTTCACTAATTGCTGCTATATGTATGCAGCAACTGGCTGTATACAGCATGTATGGTCATTACAAGTATTACTGTAAATACCATACCATCTTTTATATTAAAGGTTATCTTTAATGAACTAATATATTGATTACAAAGCCACCAACAATTACATGAACCACACAATCATACAGCCTCTTCTCTAATAATAGAGGATCAGATTATTGGATTATCCTAAATTACTTGCAGATTTTGAACTCACCTTATATTTTATATTATTGAGAAGCCTTGGTAGTTTCTGAGGCCAGGAGTTCAACTTGGCCACACTCTGGATTTCAACAAACAAAACATTCAGTTCCAGCGCAAAACACATAAGCGTGGACCTGGAGCAGTTCTGCTAAAGGAGAAGACACAACAATTAATACCCTGTAGCAGCGATGATGCTTAAAGACTGCATGTTCAGACTACAAAAACGAAACAGATTTGAATGGGAAAAAACATTTTTTTGCAAGGTCTAGGAGAGCAGCATGAGCATAATTTAGTTTAGAAAAAGCATCAGAATATTTATTAGATAGATGCCAGGCTGCCTAAAAGACGGCTTTGCTATTGATTGGATGAGCTCTCAAATGGACGGGGGTTTTGCAACTAATGGCCAATATTTGAAACAAATGAGATGCATAATTGACAGCACTTCAACAGCACTTAGTTAGTCCATTGTGGTTTATAAGGCATTAAAAAACAGCTTTAGTAGCAACATTGCAGACACACAAAGATAACATGAATTAATAGAACCAATTTGCCATAACTCTTATAAGTGATAAGAGTGACATCTATGCTTCCTTACTGTGAAATGCACTGACCTGTATGTATTTATTACAAAAATTACACAACCTCTTAAAAGTTTTAATGAAATATATCAGCGAATGATTACAAGACTGTTTTCTACTGAAAATCTTGAGTAAACTAAAGGTCAACAAAAGAATAAACAAAGGACGAAAATGTCCCAGCTGTTCTTCACAAAAATCTATGAAATTCAACATTGTTGCTTGTATCAGTTAAAATATTATTCAATATACATTTAGCCTATGCATTTTTAAAACTTTTATTTTATTTGATCAAAAACACTATATCTTCACTCCAATTCCAAAGCAATTAAAGTAAATTATCAGTTATCTGATGAGTAATTGTATCACAGGACAAAGATTCAAATGCCCCTTAAGGCAACTGCACAACAACCTCAGACCTAGAAAACAGCATAATTATTCAAATAGTAAACTGACAACTAATGATAGTGTGTAAAATCCACATACCTCGTAATCTGCAACAGCTAGGGTTGGTGTGTACAGCGTCAGCATGCAATCATTTTCCTGTCATAAGAGAAACCACACCTTTAACAGAAGCAGAGGAAGAACAGACAAGACAGGAATTTCTATCAATAATTCCTTAAGTAAAAAATGTAATAATATTTAGCTAATGTACCACTTTGCTCAGCTCCTCTGCAATATTTTTCACCATCTCCACACTCTCTATGCTGCATATTGATACACACTTGATCTGTCTTGTCAACATGATCAGCAGATACAGAAATAATGATGTGAAACACATGGAATAGTGGAGTAAATCTGTCCTCATATCAAATATCCAGCTCCCCTTAGACCTAGAAAGAGATGGGGCACTTCGAGTGGCTTCCTACATTTCAACTGGGTTTGGCTTATTAGGTACACAATGAAGCACATGGCTGAAGACACATGCTGCATCTAATCTAAAGAAACAATAGAGGGAAAAACAAATACAGATTAATAGAATTAACAGGATTATTTCTTAAAAAGATGCAAAAAATAATTGTAATTGTCACTTATTCATTCTTTTCTCCTATGTATTCTTTTATATAATATATATGCCTATTACAAACTATGCATTTAACAAATAAAATTGACACTGACTTAATACAGAGATACATTTTTTTTTTTACAGATTTCAATTTTTTAAACTACAGTTTGTCAGCAGCCCTTACGAAAACTGTGGTTATACAAATGGTAATCAATCTGCCAAAAACAACAACAACAAAAAACACACATGGTTACTACACTAGTAATAGTACTTCACTATAATAAAACCATAGTTAATTTTTGTCGACCTTATTGGAATTAGACAACCTGTAGCCTACCATCGACCTACCTCATTAAAAATTTATTGAGGGAAAAGATTAACACGACCATAGACAGAATTGCAGAATCACGTGTAATCATAATGTAGAATAGGCGTGTTTTCATCTGCCACAACTCCAAGAAAAGCAAAACATTAGTAAAATGTTGAGATCCGTGTCTCCGGCTACTTTCGGCAGATATGACGTAGCATAACTGTATCCATCTTCATGACTACCACGGCGTAGTATAATCTCGACTGAAGTATAGTGAGTGCAATGGACGTGGAGTATCTTTATATAGCGCCTCGTGAATGGGCTGGACTGTGATGCCGTCATACAACACATGGAGCATACGAAACTGAAAGGACGTCAAACTGAATTCAGTAATCACGCGATATATATTTGGCATTCGTGGGTCATGTTAAGATAAACAGGAGTAAACATGAAGTGTTTTTGTCGTTTTTCGGTATATAGATCTACACTCTCTTTTATGTCATGTCATCGCATTGAATTAAGCGCCACTGCAGAAAAGCGGTAGCCTACAGGAAACACTGTTTATATTTATTTCATACTACAGTTGCAAATCCGTAAAATAACTCGTAATTACTAAGAAAAAATCCGGGAACCCAGCTGCATTTACAGACGAACAAATAAAATAAACGTAGCCTAGATGTAAAGATGTAGTGCATGCACTAATATGCTAGCCAAGGCGGAGCGATAATGTTTTAGTGCAGCAATAATCGTTTTACAGTTTGGCAAGAGAACACACAAAAAAAAAATGGTTCTTCAGCGGTTCTTTGCGGTGGTTAAGGTGCTATATAGCACCACTACCATTTAAAGAACCTGTTAAGCCCAGTTTGGTTCTTCAGCGGTTCTTTAGCGGTTCTTTGGGGTGGTTAAGGTGCTATATGGCACCTCTTATGGTTCTACATAGCACCATTTGACAAAGGTAGGTGCTATATCAAGTCAAGTCAAGTCAAGTTTATTTGTATAGCGCTTTTCACAATACAGATTGTATCAAAGCAGCTTCACAGTATTACATTTAAATAATACAGTTTTGATATATAGATTTCAAATATACAATATACAATTACAATAAATACTATATGGCACTTAAAGTGGTTCCCCTATGATTACAAGCCAATGAACCACTTTTAGTGCTATTTAGCACCATTTTTGTTTTCAAAACTGTTTTCCAGATAGCATATAGGCTACTCTTACAACAGCGCAACCTGTAGCCCAATTCACGCGTTACGTGCCCTTACAAAAAATTACTGCAGTTTTTTAGAAGTAATACTACAGTTTTTGTTACATGTAGAAAAATTCATTTTTTTTTACACGAAAAAACTGCAATATTGCAGTATTACTGTAAAAAAAAGATGTCTGAAGTTTTACTGGAGTACAAATGCAGTATTACTGCTCCAATACATCTAAAGTACTAGTAAAATAATACTGCGATACAGATGCAGTACAGCTGGAGTATTACTAAAATACAACTGCAGTACAACTGCAGTAGTACTAAAATACAGAATACAACTAAAGTACAAGTACTAATAAAATGCTGTACAGATACAACCGGATTATCCAGAAAATTATGTTTTATTTTCACACATATATGAATTTATGTACAAAACAACAGTGAAACTTCAATGTAACAATACATATGTTTTTTATTTTTATTTAAACTTTAAATAACCGAATAAATTAATCATTTGCAAATAAACACTTTATAGTCTATTTCCATTATTCAGGAAGGTTTCGTTTTTTGAATAGCTTGTCCTCATTGTTAAGCTTGGTAAGCTTGTTATGACTGCCTTTACATCAAATGAAGACACACTTAATTTCTTTTGGATATAGTCTGAAAAAGATTCAGAAAAAAAGATTCAGAAAAACTCTCAAGTTTCAGTTACAGTCTACAACACAGGCATATAGTATGCTTAAACTGAATCTTGCATTGTGGTGTCACCAAATGTTTGGGTTAAGTATTCATACTGTTCCCAATTAATTTGTAATGGCATATTGGTCAGCATTAATGGCTATGAACATTTCAATTAAAATAAGTTAAAGGACAAGTTCGGTATTTTACACTTAAAGCCCTGTGTACAGATCGTTTCTGATAAAATAGAACGGTTAAGATTAAATTTTGGACACATGCTGCTGTCCCGAGAATTTTAGGTTTCTTTCGCTTCCCACCTCCAGAATGGCTGTGTTGTGGCAAAAATTCATTAAACAATCATCAACTGCGGAAGAGACACTCTGAAATTCAAATTTATCATTAAAAAGTATATTTTATTCTTGCAAGAAGGCCCAGTTGCCACACAGAAGTCACCAGTACAGTCTGTGAAACAAGTGCGACCACGAGAGGGAGGGCAGAGGAGTCTTTATACTGCTTTCAAGGTCTTCTGCTTACAGGCCCTTATCTAAACAAGGAGAGGCTTCCCTGCTAGTTTTCTGATACTGCTAAGTTTGTTCTTACAAACTCACAAGTTCCAAATTGGACGACCTCTGACCCTAAGGCACGAGCACAGAGCCTCGCGAGGACTGATCAACACAGAACTCAAGTCTGATAGAAAGACAAAACAATGTTGTTTTTTAGAGGTGATACATTCACTGTCATGTTTTAGTAATACAATTACCAGAAGTAAACTGACCATTTATGGGATCCATTTTATTGCATTGTAAAGATATTAATTTCAATATGGTGATAAAGTGAGACTGATTAATCATTAAAATCTCACTCCAACCAGTTAACGTCACAATCTTTTATGAATAGACAAATGTATTATGCTATCATTGAAGCTCAACAATTAAAATATAAGTATAAACTTATGAAAAAAACAAAACATTTATAACAATGGAATAAACAAAACTGCACTGAATGTGTCTTTGTTTGTTTGTTTTTAGGAGAGCGTCAGGCCCTAATTGACTTGAGAATTTTTTTTTTGAAAATAGCTGTGACTTTGACAGTATACCTCTCTTTGCAACAGAGGAAGCGTTAGGAAAGGGTAGAAGAGAGAAAGTAAAAAGGTCCTCAACAGATATTGGCGAGACTTCATTTCTGGACCTGGTAAATGGATAAAATCTCATTCACATTCTACCTCAAATGTCAACCTGATTTTAGATAGTATTTAAATGAGATCAAGAAATCCAGTTACATGTAGGCCTAAAGTCCTGTATATTTCATACATGTACTAAATGCACTGTAGACAAGCATTTATGTTTAATAGTTTAATTTTTCTGGGATACTTTTTTATTGTGTGATTTCTATTTTCAGGAAAATGCACCAGTAACAAAACAAAAAAAAAAGGCCAAAAACATCATTCAACAGAAGTAGTGCAGCAGATTAATGGCATATTTCAAGAGAATCGTTCAAATTGGTATACAAGCATGAAATTTGGCACAGATACTCTCTAAGTGTCACTTTTTGGGAAAAAGGCGTTGGCCACCCAAAATTCAACATGGCGGGCATTTTTTCTAGATGGCCACTATTTCTGTCAAATGCTCATTATGTCAATCGTTCAAACAGTGATGTAGGCATAACATTTTGTGAAAATACTCTCTTCAGAATGTTTTTTTTGGAAAATGGTGCTTGTCCCTCAAATTCAAGATGGCAACCATTTTTTTAAGATGGCCACCATTTCTCTTGAATCCTTACATCTTTTTTTTTCAAATGGTGATGCTATTATGAAATTTGGTACAAATATTCTTCAAGGAACATTATCATGGAAAAAGGTGTGTGCCACACAAAAATTCAAGATGGTGAGCATTTTCAAGATGGCCACCATTTCTGTCAGAGCTCAATTTAAATGTGTTAAGGAAGGTTTTGTTTAATAGAGTGAACGTCATTACACAACCAGGGCACACTGGTGACTTCACTGCTGTGGACCACAGCATGGGGTTCAGTGTCAGCTGATCTAGTTTTACTTGCACTGTAGCTCTTGACTAGTAGTAATAGTATAGCTAAGTTTAGTGTCCCAAATGCTGTCTAACAGCCCCTCATCAATTAGCTAGTAATAGATGTAGTTAGATAGCTGCACCTGAATTGACAGGTAGTGCCAGCGCGGGAGAGCCGAGCCAAGGGTAAGCGGGGCAATACATGACTTGTTCATGTATGCTTACCTGGAAGGTGTACAGATCACACGGGACTTAAAGGGTTAGTTCACCCAAAAATGAAAATTCTGTCAGTAATTACTCACCCATATGTTGTTCCAACCGCATAAGACCTTCGTTCATCTTCGGAACACAAATTAAGATATTTTTGATGAAATCTGAGAGCTGATCACTTCTCCATAGACTGCTAGGTGGCCCAAACTTGCTGGCCCAGAAAAGTTATTAAAGAGATCGTTAATATAGTCCAAGTGACTACAGTGGCGCAATCTTAAGTATATCAAGCGACGAGAATACTTTTTGTGCGCAAAAACAAACAAAAATAACGACTTTATTCCACTATTCATTTCCTTCTCTCTTGGTGAAAGGACTTGGTACACTTGAATCCTTCAGCACTCCCACAGCAGGTCTTGGTTCCTGAAGTACAATATCCGTTATTATGTGTTCTAGTTGTAAAGTTATAGTTTATAAAAGTTAAAATAAAGTAGCTTCCTGCTCACCTTTATTTGAGTGCAGCTTTGTTTCACCGCAGCCATAATCTTTAGTGCAGCAGATTAGTAAAAAAAATATTCACTTTGGTATACAAGCATGAAATTTGGCACAGATACTCTCTAAGGGCCACTATTTTTTTTTTGAAAAAGGCGTTGGCCACTCAAAAATTCAAGATGGCCACCATTGATATTCAATGATTATATCAATTATTCAAACAGTGATCCAAGCATAAAATTTGATACAAATACTAGTCTAAAGGACATGTTAATGGAAAAAGATGCTTGTCCCTCAAAAATTAAAGACGGCCGCCATTTTTAAAGATGGCCACCGTTCCTGTCGAATATTAATTATTTAAATTGTTCAAATGGTGATGCAAGCATAAAATTAGGCATAAATACTCTTCAAGGAACACTCTTTTGGAAAAAGGTATGTGCCACTCAAAAATTCAGGATGGCGACCATTTTCAAGATGGCCACCATTTCTGTCAAATAGTCATAATGTCTGCCTCCTCTCCTTTGACCTGAAAAAAGCAGGGTGGATGTTGGTGAAAGAGTCAGGAAGTTCTGGAACAGACTTGACTTTTTCTAGACCAAACCTAAGCTGCCGACGCTCCTCACCACTGCTGTCCTTACAGAGACACTGGTGTAGCAGTTGTTGCAGAAGGATTGTGGTCAATGTTGTCCATGACAGCAGTGGTGAACAGCCCTTTCTCTAGTATTGGTGGACAGACCACACCCTCCTCAACATACTTGCTTACTGTGGCATCTCCCAGTTGAGCTGATATCTCCAGCACCCAGTCATATGAGATACTCATACCATGTTCATGCAGCATTCCAACCAGGCTTCTCTTCCTGGTTTTGGCCAACACAGACATACCAATGTATACTGGGAATGGAGTTTTCTTTCTTTGGAATGTCTGTGGGCAGCTGCTCCCTCTTTGTACTGGGAGAAGCAGTTGTACTGCAAGAAGTTGCGCAATAGCATGGGCAGTCTGTGAAGTTCCAAATCTCAGCTGCGATTTGATGTCGGCTCCATGTTCTATCATACCAACAAATTGCAGGAGAGATGGGGGGATGACCTCTTAGATATATCCCTCATGGAATGTTCCATCAAATCTGGACTGATGATCCAGAATATGCCTTCTCAGGATTTTTGCAGCCTTGGCCATGATAAGTGCCTCTGAGTCTTCAGACGCTTGAGAGAGAGCCAAGCCAACATCTTTCTGGAAAGCCAGGAGCACATCTCTGCCCTGATTGTGACCCAACAGCTTTTCCTTTAGTCTAGTAGAGTTAACTGTAGGGGAATGTACACCCAGTTGATCTAGACGCTGCTGGTACAGGTTGCACATATCTGCGAGATGGAAGGCGGAAGGACCATCTGAATTGAGACTGGCTCTTTCTGAACTGGTCACCTATATTGTTGAAACCATAGGAAAGATGGCTGGTTGAACCGTTTCACTCTGTGACTCTTTCTCAAGCCTTCTGAGGTGGAGTTTCTCTCTGTTGTAAAGATGAATGAGACACAAATTATGGTATTTCAGTTCCTGTGCAATGGCATCAGCACCACTTAGTTGAGACAATAATTTAGCATCATTCAGTGTTTGTGCACATTCATGTAGTCTGTCATTCAGGTGCATTGTCATAACCTGACGTAGGTCAGATTCAGGAGATATCTTATCACAAACAAAGCAAACCTGACCATCTAGACTTTTCTGCATCATGGTTCTGCGACGCTTTGTTTGGCCTTCATCTGTCTCAATACATTGAGCATCGGATTGTTTCTTCTGGGCACGAAGTAACTGTGTTGTTGAACCGAAGTCGACAATTATAGTGATACTTCGCTTGGTTCCTTCTCAAAGTAGCTTCTATACCACCACCTTCATCCAGTCGTTCCAGGTCCAGGGTCACTGGTATTTTGTTCATCTTGCGAAAGAGTGGAATGTTGGTGGCAATCATTTTATAGTCATCATGTTGAGAAACATGATGAGTAGGTGGTGATTGGAGGGGTTCCTTTGTGTCTGTCTGACAAAGACAACATTTCATCCAATCAGTTGGCCTTTTGGCTGACATGGGATTTTCATTTGCAATTTTGGGGGTTTGTTGTCTGATTAAGGCCGAGGGGTTATCCTTTTACCATATCAATCATAGACATAGTACACATTCAGGTATGGGATACAACTAGGTTCGGGTCACCTACACCTAACCCGATCATTTATCCAGTGCCATTTAAGTCCCGTGTGATCTGTACACCTTCCAGGTAAGCATACATGAACAAGTCATGTATTGCCCCGCTTACCCTTGGCTCGGCTCTCCCGCGATGGCACTACCTGTCAATTCAGGTGCGGCTATCTAACTACATCTATTACTAGCTAATTGATGAGGGGCTGTTAGACAGCATTTGGGACACTAAACTTAGTTATACTATTACTACTAGTCAAGAGCTACAGTGCAAGTAAAACTAGATCAGCTGACACTGAACCCCATGCTGTGGTCCACAGCAGTGAAGTCACCAGTGTGCCCTGGTTGTGTAATGACGTTCACTCTATTAAACAAAACCTTCCTTAACATATTTAAATTGAGCTCTGACAGAAATGGTGGCCATCTTGAAAATGCTCACCATCTTGAATTTTTGTGTGGCACACACCTTTTTCCATGATAATGTTCCTTGAAGAATATTTGTACCAAATTTCATGATAGCATCACCATTTGAAAAAAAAAGATATAAGGATTCAAGAGAAATGGTGGCCATCTTAAAAAATGGTTGCCATCTTGAATTTGAGGGACAAGCACCGTTTTCCAAAAAAAACATTCTGAAGAGAGTATTTTCACAAAATGTTATGCCTACATCACTGTTTGAACGATTGACATAATGAGCATTTGACAGAAATAGCGGCCATCTAGAAAAAATGGCCGCCATGTTGAATTTTGGGTGGCCAACGCCTTTTTCCCAAAAAGTGACACTTAGAGAGTATCTGTGCCAAATTTCATGCTTGTATACCAATTTGAACGATTCTCTTGAAATATGCCATTAATCTGCTGCACTACTTCTGTTGAATGATGTTTTTGGCCTTTTTTTTAGTTTTTTTTGTTACCGGTGCATTTTCCTGAAAATAGAAATCACACAATAAAAAAGTATCCCAGAAAAATTAAACTATTAAACATAAATGCTTGTCTACAGTGCATTTAGTACATGTATGAAATATACAGGACTTTAGGCCTACATGTAACTGGATTTCTTGATCTCATTTAAATACTATCTAAAATCAGGTTGACATTTGAGGTAGAATGTGAATGAGATTTTATCCATTTACCAGGTCCAGAAATGAAGTCTCGCCAATATCTGTTGAGGACCTTTTTACTTTCTCTCTTCTACCCTTTCCTAACGCTTCCTCTGTTGCAAAGAGAGGTATACTGTCAAAGTCACAGCTATTTTCAAAAAAAAAATTTCTCAAGTCAATTAGGGCCTGACGCTCTCCTAAAAACAAACAAACAAAGACACATTCAGTGCAGTTTTGTTTATTCCATTGTTATAAATGTTTTTTTTTTTCATAAGTTTATACTTATATTTTAATTGTTGAGCTTCAATGATAGCATAATACATTTGTCTATTCATAAAAGATTGTAACGTTAACTGGTTGGAGTGAGATTTTAATGATTAATCAGTCTCACTTTATCACCATATAGGAGGATCTTTGTTGACATCTTTGTACGCATGCGCGAGTGGTTGTGTGGCAACAAAACAAACAGTATTGCGGGCAGTAAAGACGCGACGAGCATTTTCAAGAGAGTTAGCGGGCGAAATCCACAATATATAAGCACTTTAACATCTGAAGACCGGAGGAGGTTTGGAGAGAAGCTCAAAATTTGTATTGGTGACAAAATCGAAGTTATTCAAAGCCCATATGAGATCTGGGATGACAAAAAACGTTGGTCCGACTTGCCCGTGTCTTGGCCACCAATCTGCTGGGGAGACATTTATTCTTATTTAATAGAAACCCCTGGACCCTTCACTAATGAAAGATTAAAGGCTTTCAAAAGTCTGGAGGCCTATGATTATTTTGTTTTTTCGAAAAGTTGGGCCGATCTTTTCTGCCAAACAGAAAGCAGTGATCGTGCTAAAAGCAGAGGTTAGAACAGCCTTTTCTTTTTCTTTTAAGTTTTGCGATCCAGAATAGCCCATTTTGATGTGAGGAACATAGTCTGGGTGCTGTGGATCGAGGTTTGGGACACCTGAATCAGAACGCGAAAACATATGACTCGGTTGATTTGACTCAGTTTTATTATTTTTTTTATTCAATCTTCTATAAATACATAGTCACTAAGACTTAGGCCTACCATGAACAAAATGAGCCTCACAAACTCGATCAGTAACGTTAGCTGCAGGAATCCAGGCTTTCTTCGGAGCGTCCAGGTTCAATCGCCTAATTGCACGCAACCATTTCTTTCGTTTTTCGCGATCCTTTTCGGAGGGAATTCGAAAAAACGTTTTATCAGGCCCCCAACGAGCCGTACTCGACCACACAGCAAGAGTGAACCATCCTCTTCTCTAAATCCTCCTCCAAACGTGCAAAACAATCAAATTACAGGTATCTAGCGGTGTTTCCTGCCACACGATTCCCATGATGCAACGCGACAAACATAAACAATGACGTCACAAAAGATCCGCCTATTGAAATTAATATCTTTCTTTACAAAGCAATAAAATGGATCCCATAAATGGTCAGTTTACTTCTGGTAATTGTATTACTAAAACATGACAGTGAATGTATCACCTCTAAAAAACAACATTGTTTTGTCTTTCTATCAGACTTGAGTTCTGTGTTGATCAGTCCCAATAGCAAGGCTCTGTGCTCGTCATAGAGGTGCTCGTGCCTTAATTGCGCACCTGCGCGTGCGCTACAAATCAGTAACTTACGTAAGCAGCGTTTCCCCCTATTTTCTCAACTGTGTTTGAATAAAAGATAAATACAAGTATTTGTACAGCTCTCTAAATTAAATAACCAAAGATATGAGGGCATTAGACGTTATAGCCTACTCACCACTAAAAACTGAATGACTCGACAAGGCCAACGCTGCAGCTCGTCTGACGAAGTTTTCTTCCAGTAAACATAACGTTATGCTTCCTCTTCTTTGTTCCACTTGTGAATGGCCTCGGGGTGTAGTTTTGACATATTTTTGTGTTTTATTTGTGAAAGTTCACATATATGAACGGTGTTGTCTGTGAAAAAATCTACCAAAACGTATTTTATGTCAATCCTGAACTAACGAAGACGCTGACTGACAGTTCGCTCATCAAGGATCAGCTGCTCTCGAGTCGAGACTCGTTGTCAGGGCAACGATCGCGCGAAGAAGATCTAGTCACGCGCGTGCTAATTATCTATGAGGCTGAACTCCATATAAACGTACACAAACCATTTTCATCTTTTATGCATTGGCTATATCTTAATTTTTGTGTTGTGGCTGATTTATTGATTTTATTTGAAAAATTGAATTGTTAGCAAGTGTCCACAAAGTCACCAAGTCTCATGCCATTTAGATTAAGACAACTTTTATTAGTATTATTATTATTATTATTATTTAAGATAGCTTAAGGGTTAATGTTGCATAACAGTGGCTTTTTCTTGCTGTACAGTAGTACATGTACTGTAGTTTTACTGCTGTCGTAGGCTACTTCAATGTACTGCAGTTGTACTGTCATTATACTGCAAATCTATGGCTGTGCTTAATTATACTGCAGCTATACTGCTTTGTACTGCAGTTTTACTGCAGTTGTACTTCAATATACTGTAGTTGTTTTTTGTAAGGGTGTCTCTGGAAAATCTAAAACCCGATATGCATAGGCTATGTCTGACCCTGGACGACAAAACCAGTCACATGGGTCAATTTTTCTGAATAAATAAGCTTTCCATTGATGTATGGTTTGGACAATATTTGGCAGAGATATTTGAAAATCTGGAATCTGAGGGAGCAAAAAAATCTAAACATTGAGAAAATCGCCTTTAAAGTTCTACATTTATGTTCGCGATTGTGCTGCATTCACTCACTAAAATGTTTTACATATTAACAGTTGGAAATTTACAAAATATCTTCGTGGAACATGATCTTTACTTAATATCCTAATGATTGGCATTGGATTTTGGCATAAAAGATACAATACAATACAATACAATGTATTGTTGGCTATTGCCACAAATATACACATGCGACTTGTGACTGGTTTTGAGATTCAGGGTCACGTATGGGGAGGCTGCAGACCTGGGGTGCATTTCTTATTTGTGCATCCTCGTTTCAATTCCCTTCCTCGCGTCTCAGCTCCCCACCCCCTCTAGGATTCGAGGGAAGGCTGCAAGGAAAGAAAATGAGGACGGATGAATCGAATGAAAGCTTTTTTTATACTTTGGAATTTGGAACACTCGACGCGTCATCATCAGCAGCGCTCAAAGGATCTGCCCTTATGTTGTTGAAGTTTGGTTATTTAAGAAATTCATAATAAATAATAATAAAGCAAGATACCCTGTTGCTAAATTATAATAAAATTAAAATAAAATTAAAATAAAATTAAAATAAAATTAAAATTAAATTAAAATTAAATTAAAATTAAAATTAAAATTAAAATTAAAATTAAATTAAAATTAAAATTAAAATTAAAATTAAAATTAAATTAAATTTAAATTAAATTAAATTAAATTTAAATAATACAATTATTGTGACCGATGTGAAGGGAGAGAATTAATACGTGAATTAATACGTATTTTAGTCAATTAATACGTTTAGTCGATAAAACAATAGGTTACTGTTCGTAACCCCGGTTCTCTGAAACAATGAGTAGAGAGATCCACCTACGGGAAGGACATCCGCACCTGACCTCTGCAGAAGCATCCAATTGCACCAAGTCTGGCCAGACAGACAGAAGCGCATGTCCAATGCCCGGTAAGGGACCCGCCCCTTACCAAGTGTATAAAACACTAGCACGCGCTATCTTACCTCAGTGAGCATATTCGCTTCTCGTGCAGCAAGCGGGGCAAGCTTGGTGGATCTCTCCACTCGATGTTTCAGAGAACCGGGGTTACGAACAGTAACCTATTGTTCTCTTTCATCATCTCGTGTTCGAGATCCACCTATGGGAGATATGGACAGCTCCCCGATTGCCCAATACACTACAATGAGGCCCTTAAAGCCAGAGGAACCCACCACACAAAGTGAGGAAGACACATAGCAAAAAAAATACCCTGAGTACGGGGGGCCCCAAGAGATGAAAAGCTGGTCGCTTTTTCTAAACGAGCTGGTCCTGTCTAAGTACACCCGCAGGGCATGAACAGGACACAAAGCATTCAACCTCTGATTCTCTGTGGAGGAGAAAGGAGCTGGGTGAAACGCGGAAAGCTCAATCACCTCACACATGAATGCCGGGAAGCATTTTGGCATAAAGGCCGGTTTGGGCCTGAGAAAAACCTTATCTCCACTGAGAGAGAATTTAGTGCACGAGGGATGAACAGAAAGAGCATGGAGATCACTGACACGCTTGGCAGATGCCAAGGCCAGGAGCAGAGCTGTCTTGAAAGACAAATTCTTCAGGGAAATACTTCCCAGGTTCTCAAACGGCTGTTGAGACATTGCCTCTACCACCATGGAGAGGTCCCACTCAGGAACTACTCTCCTGGGGACTGGAAGAGAGCGGCGCGCGCCCTTCATAAATCTAAGAATAAGGCGAAATTGCTCTTGCTCACGTTCACTTTGAAGCCGAGTGCCTTGATGTGAGCGATTACACGAGCAGTGTTTTGCATGATGGTCTCTCTCGAATCGGCTATAATCAACCAATCGTCTATGTAAGTCAGGATTTTGAGCCCCGCTAATCTCAGCGGCGCTAACCCTACCTCCCCACACAGACAGAACACTCTTGGGATAAATGCTTATGTGGAAAAAAGCATCTTTCAGATCGATCGATGTGATCCAATCGTTCTGTTTTACTGCACGAGAGAGAACATTGTGGGTCAACATTCTGAAATTGTATTCCTTAAATGTTTGTTCAACACTCTGAGATCCAGAATAGGACAAAGTGAACTGTCCTTCTTTGGAATCAGGAAATAACGGGAGTAAAAACCCTGGTGACATTGATGCGGAGGCACCACTTGCACCGCCCCCTTCTCGAGAAGAGAAGAGATCTCGTTTTTCAGAATGTGAGCGGAGCTTTCTTCTGTGTGAGAAAAGATAACTCAGCTGAAACGTGGAGGTTTTCTGGCAAATTGAAGTCTGTAGCCCTTCATTATGGTGCGAATCACCCATTCTGGAGCCAACACAGATTGCCAGGCTGTCACGTGTGCCGTGAGAGAAGCCACCCTCACCGGAGAGTTGCCTAGGGCTGGCAATACAACCGGATCGTTCATTTGTGATACAATGGCGCCATCTAGTGGACAACTTAGGGGCGACATGTAGGATTTCTGACAAACAACAGCACTCGGCAGAGCTTTCGCTCTCAGTGTTTGATATTTTTGTTGTTGTTTTTTTTGTTTTTTTTTTAAACACACACAGGGGTTTGAACCTTTATTGAATGTGTGAGAGGTGGTTTGTGCAAACTGTGAAATGACCGTGGTTGAGCACTTTTCAACAGTGGTAGGGCACTTTTTGACAGTGAATTTCCCCCCAGTTCGAAAACTGGAAGTTTTTTATGGACCACACCTGAACTTGTGACATGTCCATGTTGAACTGAGATTGGGCACCCGAACGAGGGAAAAGGGGCCCTCGAGTTGAGAACTTCCTCTTCTTGGGTGAGAGGGGGAAAAACTCAAACTTGTGTCCAATGGGCTGGTCGCCCGAAAACCTGGACCGAGAGGCCCCTGGAGCTGAACATCAGGTAGGCCGCTTCCTCTTCCCGTCCGACGGGGTAGAGTTGGTGGGCTTTTTGGCTGCGGCTGCAGCGAAAGACATCTTACCCCAGAGCTTAGGAGGATGGCTGGGCTGCTGGCTAGGCTGCTGGCTGGGTGGCCTGCTGCGAGCCTTGGGTCTGGCTGTGTTATGGTACGGCCGCCCCGTGGCCGGGGCCGTGAGGGGGGCTGATGTGGAGTGGCCTTTCTAGGCAGGCACAGTTTAAACGCCTCATCCTCCTTCTTCTTATCATCGCACCGCTGTTGCATAAGGGCAACAAAAGGCCAAAAAGAGCCTGGCCTGGTTCCACTGGGGCTCCTGGTCGGGCAGACCAGAGAGATTGAGCCAGAGGGCGCGTTCACCCACAACAGACAGGGCCATAGAACGTCCGCCGGCCTGAACAGCCTGGCGGGCGTTGCGAAGGACCAGGTCGTGCACGGTAACGATCTCCTTCCACAGCGTCGGCGATGACACGCCTTTCTCCAAATGTGAACTCATGTCCTCCAAAAGCTCAGCCTGGTAGGCCGAGAGGAGGGAGGAAACATTTAGAGCCCGTACCGCATGAGCTGAGGCCTTGTACGAGGCCTGGAAAACAGATGCTGAGAAGCGGTCCATCTTATTAGGAAGGACTGGCTTAGGAGGGGCCAGTAACCCTCCCTGCGAGGGGTTAAGGTGTCTGGCAATCGAGGGCTCGATGGTGGGAGGGTCACCCATGCCACACGCTGCCATATCCTTAACCTCCAGACCCGCCAAACCGTGCTTGAGATCTAGCAGGTCTCTCCAATAGTGACGCGTGTGCTTAGCGCACGCGGGGAGGACAGGCATGAGCTGCTTCCTAGGACCGGGAGGGGGGTCTAGGAGTTTGCCGTCATACACATCCCTCTCTTGGTCCGCGGCATTTTGGAGGGCCGGCCATTCAATGCCGAGACGAGTGGCCGCTCGCTCACACACCTCGAGAAGGACCGCGTGCGGCAGTGTAGCCGAGCTGCTAACCGGGGGAGCTTGGGCGGACGGGATGGTTTCCTTGTCGTCTGAGCCATCAAGTATAGCGGGGTCCTCGTCCTCGCCTGAGCCGGGCGGCTCATAGTCGAGCGAGGAAATACCGGGAAGGATTTCGAGTAAGCCCTTGTTAGACTGGTCAGCCCAACTGAGAGCAGGCATGCTCTGGGAGGTCCCCGGAGCTGCAACGCTTTCACCTACTCCAACATCCGAGTCGTATTGTTCATCCGTGTTTTCGGGTGGATGCAACCTTAAGTCTACGTCGAAGAAGCTTCCTAGGCAGAGCGAGGCAATGGCTGCAGTTCTCAGGAAGTGAAAGCGCTTCTTCCGCATGCTTCAATCCCATGCATACCACGCAAAAAGGATGGGTATCCCTCACGGCAATGAGTGAACCGCAGGCGGCAGGGCATGCACGCGACTGCGAGTCTGACGCGTTAGCGGGACCGGAGAGCTTGTGATCCATGGGAGAGGTGAAAGCTAAGAAAACAGGCGGGCAGCCTGAGCAAATCCAGGTAGCGAGCGTGGGTGGCTTGCAACCAGAAATAAATCGCAACTAACCGTATAACCGCCTGACAATCACGCCTGGCGGAGGCTGATCGAAAATAGATATTTCCTCCTGTTGACTATGGTGAAGTCAGCGAAAACCAGAGCTGCGAAGCAAAGAGGTCGCGAGAAGCGAATAACAACTGAGGTAAGATAGCACGTGCTAGTGTTTTATACACTTGGTAAGGGGCGGGTCCCCTTTGGACACGTGCTTCTGTCTGTCTGGCCAGACTTGGTGCAATTGGACGCTTCTGCAGAGGTCAGGTGCGGATGCCCTTCCCGTAGGTGGATCTCGAACACGAGATGATGAAAGAGAACTCTGATGATGAAAGATAAAACTCTTCCGCAAAGGATACACCTTCTCGCTTATGGCTCCTCAGGAAGCCTCCTCACTCCTCGACTCCTCGCGGTGCAATCAGAGAATTGAGATGTCCTTCAAGATGGCTGAGCTCGATTGGTTTCTGGGTCATAGGATGGAGGACGCAGGAGCGAGGAGACGAGGAGGGATATTAAGGAGTTAATATTGTGCCATAATTAATCAAACAAATCCAGCATTTTGCAAACAAACTCGATCTACTTTGCAAAGGAAAACTCGACTCGCAAACAAACAGAAAGTAATGTGCAAGTACAAAGGTCAATTTGAGCGAAAATGCAGTGGAGTAACAAATATGTATTGTGTTTTACAAGTATAAATAAATGAGCCTAGATAATATTTCACAAATAAATACAACCCATCCTACAAATTGCATGTAACCTTTGAACAAATACCAAATCTAGTGCAAATGCCTATCTGTTATGATTGTGAGACACTTGGCTTTTTATGAGATCTCTCTCAGATCGATTTTCTCAGAAATGTGTCCAGACAGATTTTCTCACAAATGCAGTTGAGCAACTTCCTCTTCTAAAACAGTAGAAGGCGCTAAAATAGGGGATTAATTTAGCTTTAGCGCTAGTCTCCCGAGAGAAGCACTGATTTGAAACTTGCCTTTGCCTACAGCTGAGGAAAAGGACAGGTGAAACAGGTGTGTTTCTGTCTTACTTTATCTATAATTAACCTTTTTAAGGTTTTCTTTTGCAAAATGTTTATTACATATCTAGACAGAAATCCACATTAGCACTTAGTAGCACTTCACTCTCAGGATAGGGGAATCTATAAGCTGAAAGCTCTGCCATTAAATGTTGCTTTTTTACATTTTTGTAAAAACTTTACATTTACTGAACGAGTCTATTTCAGTTTCTTCTCAGAGCTTATTTAGAGATATCAGCCGAATGGCTTAGTGCAGGCGCTAATGGATCCAAGGATGTATCCCGTAAATTACCCCACTAATAATGCCCAGAATGGCACCACACTTCTACAGTAGTACAAATAGGTTCTGTACTCGAGGCATTGGAAAGTTTGTAAGTACATCAGGAGTTTATTTAAATAACACTTGCCTGATGGCAAAAAGACTGAGCGGCAACATCTGTTTTCAGCATGAATGCCGCAAAAAACACACAAAACACATCTAAAACGGAAAAGAACTTTGCGATTGACTGTACAACTAGATTTGACAGGAAATCTGAGGTATATTTTTTACAGACCACCGAAAGCTACAGAACAGAGAAGCAAATGGATCGCTGCAATTCATAGAAAATTGCGCATGTCGGGAGCTAGACCACCACCGGAAAAATGTCATGTTGTGTACAAAGCGTGCAACCCTGGTAATCCAGAGTTCTTGCGAGAGCACAAGTTGAATTTGCTCAGCGAGTTACTCTGGTGTCGAGTAATGATGCTCATTAAATATGCCCCTCGATCTGAGCTGCACCAATCACATCGGGTTATCTGATATAGGCGGGCCAGAGGCGAGCTAAACAGATGACAACAGCGCTGTGACGTCGAAGTCATTAGTAAACATTGCAAGATGGCTATGGATGAACACCAGTTGTTTGAAACGGCTTTGGCCACTACAATGAACGAGCTAGACTTGGATTTTTATCTAAAACAGGAACAGAAGACGCCGCTCGAATTGTTCCTTTGCAAGAAGGACGTTTTTGCTGTTTTGCCGACCGGATACGGTAAGAGTCTAATCTACCAGTTATCTTAAAGATTTTTTTCTGTCATTTTAGGTTGTTTTTTTTACGCTGATGTAAATTAAAGTGTTCGTTTTTTAAAATAAGTTTGGACTTTAGTTAGTTAGACAGCAAAATCTGCAGTGTTAAATTAACACTCCTCAGTGTACATATGTGTCCACACTACAGAGTGTTAAAATTAACACTGAAGCAGTGTTGAAGTTAGTGAGATAATTAAATGATTAATTAAGTGATGATTGAGCATTACTGAAGATACCTGATGTTAATCAGCAGAATCATTGAAGGAAAGAGAAACAACCAGAACAGAAAAAAGAGAAACACAAGAACTACTGACTTCGAGCCATTACACATTATTGCACTTATTATTTTACCAGTTTGACTTTATTTCTGTCATACATCTACACATACATCTACACACAAATCTAAAAATCTTATTTAGATTTAACAAAAGTTTAGATGGTAATGTTTTATGGAATGTTTCGTTTCATGTCACCATTATGATGATCAGTGTTTGCTTTAGTTGGGCTCTTGATCCTTTCCTTTTTAACATTAGTTTTTCTCTGGCTGCTGTAACTTTGTGTTTATAAAGCACATTTGTTGTGGCAAGAGAAACTATGAGCTGGGCTGTGTTTCCCGAAAGCATTGTGAGCCTAATTTGATCGTACAGACAATTTGTTGCAGTTGGTCTGTGATCAATTTAGGCTTAAGATACTTTTGGGAAACACAGCCCTGGTTAGGTTTCGGTGATGAAATTACCAGTGCCCTGATTCACTGATCTCACCCAGCATTATAAACGGATTATACAAATGCTTAAAGGAACACTCCACCGTTTTTTTAAATAGGGCTTATTCACCTTCTTTCCTACATTTAGATAGGTGGGCAAATGCACTTTTTGTCTCAGTGCATGCATTGTTTTAGTTTGACAGGGTCGGCGCTAGCTTAGCTTAGCATAATGAATGGAATCCTTTGTTGCCAGCTAGCATGTCCTGAGTAAAAGTGATATAAAAAATGTAAAAAACCCACCTAATTACTTCTTGTGGTCTGCATATTCACAACAAGTACAAATAGCGATGCAGATTAACACTAGACGATTTCCTATGCAGATATTGACTTGGGACTATATTAGGGGGAAGCACAGGTGAAGCACTGCTACTTGGGCGCAGAGATATCACGCCCAAGTAGCAGTGCTTCGCCTGTGCTTCCCCCTAATATAGTCCTTAATATATAAGTCAATATCTGCCTAGGAAATCGCCTAGTGTTAATCTGCATCACTATTTGTACTTGTTGGGAATACGCAGGCCACAAGAAGTAATTAGGTGGGTTTTTATTTATTTTTTTATATCACTTTTACTCAGGACATGCTAGCTGGCAACAAAGGATTCCATTCATTGTGCTAAGCTAAGCTAGCGCCGACCCTGTCAAACTAAAACAATGCATGCACTGAGACAAAAATGCATTTGCCCACCTATCTAAATGTAGGAAAGAAAGTGAATAAGCCCTATTTAAAAAAACGGTGGAGTGTTCCTTTAATTAATGTTTCACTACAGTAGCTACTTCCAACAATGTTTTAATAATCTGAAGTTTTAAAATCACACACAGATATCAAGAATCTACATATGAATCTCAACAATGGTGACAATCACACAAATGCTTCATGTTACAGTGCATGATGGGAGCCACCAATCAAACGCATCCCTGGCTCACATCATGCATTGCAGCATGAATAAATTATGCAGCTGAATTGTCCTGTAATTTTCATTGGTTTTTCCTGTTTGCTTTTATTTTTCTATTGTTTTGTTATGACTTTAGTAGCTTGTTTTGTGATGTTCAGAGTTGATCTGTTTGTCACTAGTTTGTTTATTGTCACCATTGTTGAGATTCATATGCTGATTCTTGATGTCTGTGTGTCTAAAATCAATAACTTCTGTGGCCAAAGTATTTTCAAAATTGTTCATATTGCTGTTTGATCTCAAACTGTAGAATCTTAGGACTACAATCACCAATACTAAAATAAGACATCAAGCATACAGTCAAAGGTTTAGACTTTAAATGACATCAGGGAATGAGGTCACTACATCCTGATAATGTCATAATCATCAAAACATATTGTGAGCAGGTCATGTTTTCTCTTGCAGTAACAAATGTGCTTTATAAACACAACATTGGAACAGTCATAGAAAAACGAACATTAAAAAATGAAAAGGGTCAAGAGCCCAACTAAACCAAACACTGACCACCATAATGGTGACTTGAAAAGAAAAATTCCATAAAACATTACAGTCTAAACTTCTGTTGAATCTCAAGTAGATGTATGACAGAAATAAAGTCAAACTGGTAATATTAAGTGCAATAATGTGTAATGGCTCGAAGTCAGTTGTAGTTCTTGAGTTTCTAATTTTTCTGTTCTTGTTTTTTCTCTTTCCTTCAAATGACTCTGCTTATTAACATCAGGTGTCACCACTAATGGCCAATCAGCACTTAATTAATCACTTAATTATCTCATTAACTTCAACACTGCTTCAGTGTTAATTTTAACACCCTGTAATGTGGATACATATGTACACTGAGGAGTGTTAATTTAACACTGGGGATTTTGCTGCGTAGGCTATTTGATGCTATAAAAACGGGAATGTGACGTCATGATTGACAGCTGTGTTAGACAAGTTCTCTAAACAAAGTAGTCAATTTTCGGGAGGAGATTGGAGCTTTAGCTTTAATTTCTACATGTCCATAATTGTTTATTTCACACTGACATAATGAGTTGTTCTGCAGTAGCCTAAACTGTACTTTTTAAATATTTTTATTGAACAATATGTCATGTACAAACAACATGGACACAAAAATGTATAATTACACAATGACAGTAGAATCAGGTGCAAAAGTGTCTTACAGAAAAAAAAAGAAAATTGCATTTTTACTTTTCATCATTTTAAGGGCATTTTTATAAGAAACTAACTCATTGTGAAATACACAAAACTTAGGTTTCACTTTCAGATATATAGATTTGTGTATATAAAATTTAACTAGAATAAGGATGTTATTTACCAAAAAAAAAAGGAGTTGAAAGATATCCTTGGATTAAATATATGAAAGAATTGGGGATAGCTTTAATCATATAATTAAATGTGTTCTGACTACAGGTTATATCATATTTGAGACAGAAACTGTCATGTGATATAATAAAACCCCCTCTGCTTCGACTAAATGAAACACCGACCAGATACCTTTCTCCATCCAGTCCTTTTTATACAGTGATTTTTTTCTTATTGTGATAAATCTATTATTCCATATTGGGGTTTTGTGTGGTGTAAAATGATGGTTGTATAAGAGCTTCCAGTACAAGAAGACTGATGAAACTGGGATAGTTTGATAGGGAGAAGCTGGGGTGTGAAATCACATCTAAGTAAAAATGATATCCCTTCCATATTAAAAAATTATATGAAACCAAAAGTTATTGTTATTAAGGAAGGATTTCAACCAGTTAATTTTAAGTGTTCCATTTATGAAATCAAAATCAAAGGCTGTAGACCTCCATCTTTGAAGTCTTTAGTCAACTCCTTTAATTTAATGAGCTTTCTTTCTCCAAATATAATCAAAATGAACCTGATTATTGTTTTTAATCACTCAATTTGGCATCGATAATGAGTATGCAGGGTAGATACATCTTGATAAACTATCCATTTTGGTTAAAAAAAAAATCTTCCCAATAAACTAATATCTCTCAATAACCATAAATTAAGTTTGGATTGGCAATTATCAACTACTTTCCAGTTTCCACAGATTCATATTTTCACATTCAATTATATCTTTAGAAAGATATAATAAAAAATATATAATTCCTAAATATTTCACTGTGGATTTTATAGGGATGTTATAGGCCTCGGTCAACTGGCATTGATGAATTGGCATTAACTCTCACTTTTTCAAATAAAATTTTAAGCCAGAAGCTGTAGAAAAAATGTGGATATTTTGTAGAATTTTGGGGACTTCCGAAAAATGCTTCATAAAGATGGTAGTATCGTCAGCTAACTGGCTGATGATAACTGGATGCCTGAACACCTCTAACGGAGCTATATTTGAGTTTTTAAGAAAGATAGAAAGCAGCTCTGTGGTTATTATAAAGAGAAATGGGGAAAAGGGGCAACCCTGTTTAACTCCACGTTTGATAGAGAATCAGGATGATGCACCTCCTGATAAAGAAATTGAACTATTTGAATTTTCATAAAGAGATTCTATAATATTTCTATATTTCTCTCCAAAAACCAAATAACCTTAAACAATTCAAAATAAATGGGTGTTTAATTGAATCAAATGCCTTAAAAAAAATCAAGAAATAAAATAAAACCCTCATCATCAATAAGATGTCTATAATCTAAAATATCCAGTACTAAACAAATATTATTATGGATAGATCTTCCTTTCATAAAACCTGTTTGGAGTTGCTTATAATTTTATGTAGGATTTTTTTCAATCTGCTAGCATAAACAATGGTTACAATTTTGTGATCGGTGTTTAATAGAGTAATGGGCCCAAAATTATCAAAAATGTTGGAGTCCTTATTAGGTTTAGGGATTAAAGTTATTACACCTTGTTTCATTGTAAGGGGGAATGTCATTTTATCTGTCACTTCTTTTAACGTGAGAGAGAAAGGATCTTTTAATAAACACAGAAGTGTTTATAGAAATTGGCTGTAAAACCATTGCTACCAGGAGATTTATTTACAGACAAACTGTCTACAGCTTTATCCAACTCATCAGAGGTAATATCAGCATCACATAACAGTACTCATCATCTATAAAGGGAATCAAATCTTTAATATGGTTGAAAAAGGATTTGGCGTCATCCGATGAAAAGATTGAGGAATATATTTTTTTATAGAAAGAGACAGCTTCCTTAGCAATCAAAGTTTGGTCTGTGGACTACATTGCCATTAATCAATAATGCTTTAATTTAAAGTCTTTCCTGCCTTCTTTTTTCTAGACTACATAAGCAGTGCTTTTCCCCCCTTCTTATGAAGGCTCATTCAGCTTTTTGAAGACAGATATCATCCAGTTTAGTTAGTAGAGTTTGTAACTTCTGTTTATCATCAGTAAGTGATTTTCTGTTATAATATTCGTTTATTTTCTTAATTATGGTAATTTCTGTTAATTTGTTGTTTCTATTGAGTGATTTTCCAAAATCAATAGAAAATGATCTCATTTTAAATTTAAGGAATTCCCACTTAGCAATATAAGACGTTAGAGAATCATCGTTCATAACCTTAGAGATTATATTTTTGATTCCATCATGAAATGCTTGGCATTTTAATAGATTCGAATAAAAATTCCAATACCCTTTATTATTGCCGTTAACACCAGAAGGATTTAAAACTATACTTAATAACAGAATGATCTGTGAGAGGCGCTGCTGACATACAACAGTCAGAAACAATATTTATCATAGAGGAGATTAACCAGAAATCTATTCTTGACTTTGCTTAATCGCCTAGCGTCAAGTGAAATACCTGAAAAACAAATATTCATAATACACAAATAAACATGCAACTGTAAGTCGATAGCCTGCAAAACCAGACCATTCTCAGTAGTAACTGAGTTATGGTCTGGCAAAGCTTCATTAATAACTCATTTCCAAAGGGGCGTCACCAACGGACGTCGCTCAAACGCCTCTGGGAGCAATTGGATAGACCTAAAACCAATCAGAGCGATCGTCATCGTGTAAAGCCCGCCCCAACGTTTCTGATTGGTGCCGCGATTTTGACGGATTAGAAATGGGCTTGAATGAGCTCATTGCCAGACTACTTGCAGAGCAAATCTAAATTTGCCGGAAGTTGTCTGGGTTTTCCCAGTCCTAGTCCAACAGACTATATAAAATGAAGAAGCCAGAAAAGGCAACAATAGGAAAAAACCTTGGAAAAAGACACAGTCCCTTAAATTCCTATACATTAACCCTTGTATGGTGTTCGGATCTGTAGGACCAGTTTTCATTTTTTATCAAGAGAAAAATGATATGATTAATTATTTTTTTCAAACTCAGACTCACTGGCCTTGACTCATTTTCTGTGAAGAATATCTGAACACATTTTCAATGACCACACACTGTACACCCCCACCTTTTGGCACACCCATTGCTCCAACCCACACTTGCTTAAACTTGCACTGAAACTTGAAGCTTTAAAGACAAGTTACTAAAATGTCACTTTAGGTCAAGCTTTTTTCCTTCTCTGGTCCCAGACACACCCATACAAAATCTACCATTGTATCACCTGTTTCTAAGAAAAATACCATTTTTTTGCGGACGACGTCGGCCTCCTGTCCCACAAACAGCAGCATGCACAGTCAAAGCTAACACGGCTAGCAGAGGAGGCAGAGAAGACCGGCCTGAAAATCAACATCAAGAAAACAGTGGTGATGCGGATGAACAACCGACTACATCAGCCACTGCAGCTACAGGGAGAAGACCTGGTGGAGACCGACCGCTTTGTGTATTTAGGAAGCGTGGTCAACATTGATGGCGGCGCAGATGATGATGTTAAGAGCCGGATTAGCAAAGCAAGGGTAGCGTTCAACACCCTGCGGCCCATCTGGAACTCCAAGGCATTATCCCAGCGCAACAAAGTCCGCATCTTTAACACCAACGTGAAAGCAGTCCTCCTCTATGGGTCCGAAACATGGCGGGTTACCAACACCATCACCAACAAGATACAGACATTTGTCAATAAGTGCTTGCGCCACATTCTCAACATCAGGTGGCCTGAGAAGATTTCCAATACAGACCTATGGAGCAGAACCAACCAGAACCCAGTCGGCAAGGACATCAAGAAAAGAAAATGGGGGTGGATAGGTCACACACTTCGCAAACCAATCGACAATGTCACAAGGCAAGCACTAGACTGGAACCCACAAGGAAAAAGGAAAGTGGGACGGCCCAAACAGACGTGGAGAAGGTCAGTCGAGAGCGAAGTGAAGGATGCCGGAGTGACATGGACTCAGCTGAAGAAAACAGCCCAGAACAGAGTGCGTTGGCATGGTGTTGTTGCAGCCCTATGCTCCATAAGGAGCTTACAGGAATAATAAAATAATAAATTGCTCCAACCCACACTTGCTTAAACTTGCACTGAAACTTGAAGCTTTAAAGACAAGTTACTAAAATGTCACTTTAGGTCAAGCTTTTTTCCTTCTCTGGTCCCAGACACACCCATACAAAATCTACCATTGTATCACCTGTTTCTAAGAAAAATACCATTTGTTTTTACTAAAAGTTGTGGTAACACAATGGCACAATCACATATACACTATGCAGGTTTTATTTAGGTACAAATAACTGAGGGCACATTACAGTGTGGCAATCATGTGTTTTTTTTTTTAAGTACAGAGAGCAGATGGAACATTTGTTCATTTCTTTACATAATGCGGCTGGCAGGCATGATGTGAAGCATAAAGGCCATAGGTAAACAAATCTGAGATATATGTTTAATTGGCTTAAGCATTAATTGATTGTGACATTTCTCATTTAGAAATCAACAATGTATTACATTAAAAATACACGATTTAAAACAGAATGTCCAAGAGTCCACTTGATCAGCATTACCTTGTCTAAGTCCACACCAGAGTACAGTTCTTAAGCATGATGGAATGCTTTTTTAATTGTATAGCAAACATTTTCATCAATGCAAAATATCAGATCAGATGTTTTGATGTTCATATTAACATCAATCAAAGCAGCTATTCATGTTCCCTTGTTTTAAAATGTCTTAAGCAAATTTGTATAGAACACAACATACATGAGAAAGGCTTGTCTGAAATGCACTATTTTCCAGACACATCTGGACCACATTCGAGAAAAATGTGCAAAACAAAGAAAGAAGAGTTAAGTGCCAGAAAACAACAATTTCATAAATAAGTTCTTTATATATCACAGCCAACTAAAAGCCTTAAATGACAGAGCCTTTAGTTCAATTACATATAACGAATTTGCATATTACAGTCTTAAAAGCAATAAAATAAACACTGCCAAAAATAGCAAAACAGTAATTTTATCTATGATTTACGGGTATCTTGGTCAGGAAGTAGGGTTGAGGGTTAAAAAATAAAATAAAATCACTGACCATAGCATCAACTGGCTGACACCCGTATTTTATTGTCCATGAATTTTTCCCCTCTGAGTGAAGTGGACTTGGATCTCTAAGCTGACTCCTGTTCTACATGCTAAAGTGCCAGATAAAGTGTCTTTGAAGAATGAGGCACCATACCATACCTCAGGAGCACACCACTCAAAGCCTTTTGCAGTTCTGCATTGAGAGGTTGCAGCTATTGATGCTGACCCTTCTCCTGCTCTGGCTATCTGCTACAGGGGACAGTGTTTGAGTCAGGCTGACTTGTGCATTGCTAAAGGATGCTATCCTCCCACTTCCGGCAATCTGCAAGTTGACGGTGGTGGCATAACTCGTTTTTAATGTTGTTTTGGACCCCTGATTAATAACACTATCTTCTGTTTTGCCCTCATCTGGGCAATGAATGGGAGTCTCTCTCTCATTGGGGCTGACTGGAGCGACATAGGGACAGATCAGGGTGCTCCGACATGTAGATTCTGCAACCTCTATGTCATCTTGCTCTGTCTCGGTGTAGGGCAAAGCGTCGGTTTCAGTATTGGGCTCTGTATTGTATTTAATCAACAGATCATGTACATCCGGCCAGACAATGTTTGTGAAATGTTTTCCATTATGACTGGTCCTTTCGGCTGTTAGTCTGACAGGTGAAAGAGGACCAGGGCTGATGGAAGATGGGCTACCACTGTATGAACCCCCACGAGGATTTATTAACCCCAATTCTGAACCCACTGACCATCGTCCACTTTCTGCCCAAGACCTGCGTTCCTGTCTTTTTGGACTTGGTGGTCTATCCCCTAGAGCAACAAAGGGCAAACTGTTTCCTCGTAGCCTCCTCTGGCTCTGAGAGATGGTTGCTGAACATGGAGACATCCCCATTGGGGTAGGAGAGATTATTCTGGTGCCTTTTGGTGTAGAGTTTGTTTCCGCTTTTGTTGGAGAACATGCATTTGTTAATGAGGGATTCCTTGGCTGTGGATTAGCAAAGCCCCATACACTTGTAGGAATGCCAATAGGGGGAGGAGAGGTGATTCTGGGACTCTCACAGGGAGATAGTGAACAAGCTGACGTTGATCTTGAGATGTCCAAAGATAGAGGGGTAAAAAAGCCACCTTGTCTGGGGGCTCTGGGATTCGGTGGCTTTGTTACCAGATGACTTGAATGGTTCGGGGCAGGTGGAGGGGAGCAGATTCGAGTAATTGGAGAAGGGCAAATAGAGGGGGACTGTACACGAGAGCTGGGCTCGGAGGACGGGAAGGGCCGAGCCACCCTATTGTGCAAGGTTGTTCGTTGAGGATCGTGGAAATGAGGGAGTCCACCCACATTTGAGTATGTTGCTTTTTTGTGGTTAGTGGCCAACCCATTATTACTCAAACTGTTGTTATTGTTGTTGTTGTTGTTGTTATTACCATTTAAACTAGTGTAAGGAGGCTGTTCAAGAGCAGCAGAGCTTGGGCTGTTAGCAGATGGAGTTGAATGGAGGCTAACTGGAGGTGCAGGGGATACTGACCGCTGACTACGAAAAGGAGGAGGGGTCTGAACTGTTGCTGGACTAGATCGAAGACTGTTTGATCTACATGGGGATGGAGAAGACCTTGGGGGTTGACCTTGGGGATTTCCTACCCCAGTGCTGGATGTACTTCTAAAACCTGACTCCACACTTAAGTCCAAGGTGATGGATTTAGGTGATGGTGACCTAAGTCTAACTGAAGATGTGGGCAGAGGAGAGGAGCTTACAGGTGGGGAAGCAGTCTGAAGATGTGCACCTCTCTTGGCCATGTTTTGAGAAATCGTCTGACTGATACAAGAGGCAGCAAGAGACTTTGCAAGAGCTGAGGCCGTTGAGGACGGTCTGGAGTTCTGGGCACCTCTAATTGGAGAGGGTGATCGCATTCGCAAGTTTGGGCTAAAGGCAGAGGGTGGTTTTGCATCTAATGGACGTCCAACACCAAAGGGAATGTTTAATGGCTTATCATTAACAGTATGGAATAAAGATTGTCTGTTATGAGAAAGGCCAAAATCAGAAGTATCCTGGATCTGTTCCTCAGTCCGCGATGAAGTATTTGGCACTCTGAAAAGCAAGATAAGACACAGTTTAAAATTAAATCAAATACTTTAGTGCTGTTATATAAACTACAACAGCATAACCTAAATTTCAACTGGGTAAACCCTATAACTACAGCTTGGTTTGTGATATGCTCAGCAGACTACCTTTGAGCGACTGAAGATGATGAATTCCAATTGGCAAAGGGACTCCTCTTTCCAGCAGTGGAGGGTAGATTAGAAGGTCTTTGGCTAGTAAACCTTGGAAGCTCATCAAACGAAGGTCCAGCTAAAGAGGGTGTAGAGGGTGGGCTAAAAGACTTTGAATTATTGCTCAGGTCTTCTTTGGATTTAACATCCAGAGGACTACACTTGCTGCATGTACCAAGCAGAGGCGGCAGTTGTGTAGGGATAGTTGTATCCTCCTGCAACTGGGCCAAAGGGTCTGACTGCTCTGACCCCTCGGAGATGATCAAAGTGTTTGAAACACAGTTTTTCAAGAAGGCTGCTAGATTTAATGGGGGACATGCACCTACTTCGTTAACAGAGGTCACTACAGGTGTTATTTTCTCCAAGCTAGTGGTTTCAGTATCATCTTGGACCTGCTTGGATTTTAAATGTCCTGTATGCATTTCATCTTGTTGATCATCAATGGTCAATATTCTTTCACAATACTGTACAATTGAGGCACTTTTCTCATCCACACTGTGAGTCTCTTCTTCTAAAATTTTAATGACTACTGGGTCAATAAAATGTTGACTACTTGGACCAGAATTGCTCACAAAAGCAGGGTTTTCCTCATGCAATATCTGACCTTCTTCAATCCCATTTATTGCAATGAATTTGTCCTCAACATTTGAATAGTTTTCCTGAATGGACTGTGATATGTTGTAAGCATGCTCATTTAAAGGAAATTCAGAGAGGTTGGATGGCATTTCTTGGACATGAATTCCAGAAGTTGAAAGTGACAAGGATTGAGCTCCTTCATGTTGTTTCGACTCACATTTTTCCAAGGAGCTTTCTCTATGGTCTGATATCACCGAGACCTGTGATTCCATAACAGTTGTTAATATTTCAACTGAAGTAGCAGAGGATTCAGCAGAAGAAAAAGACAATGAATCAGATCCAATTGTTGAGATCTCATCCGGAGGCCCAATGAGATTACAATCATTTTCTTGGTGATACATTGTAGACAGCTTCTCTCTTAAAATAATGTGACCAAAAGGCTCAGTAGATGTGGATACGGAAGATTCTTCTGCAACAAAACAATAGGCAACATTTTATTAAACATATTTAAAATAACATGTTTTTCAATCACACAAGATAATAATTAAACTATATTAAGAGCTCACCTGCGGGCTGACATTGTATTCTCATATCCCCCCGATGCAGCTGTACTTGCTGTGAAGTGCTCCCTTTTCCTTCCACTAACCATGCTCCTCTACTCACTCGTGTTTTCTTCTGATGTAGTGGTACCTTCATGCTGCTTGCCTTGGCAGTGTACATGCGTGCAAGCATTTGCACTTTATTAAGAATCTTTTCTGAGTTCTCTACCAAGCATTGGTTGACTGGTCCACCTTCAAAAAAACCTAAATCTGGTACCTCTGCCATTCCTTCGTAAAGGGTATGACTACATGTTACCACCTTGCCATGACGTGACCACCGGCCAACTTTAATCTGACTGGGAAGGCTATCCAGACTTCCATTAGAAGACATTCTAGCTCTGTTTCTTCTTCCATATTGAAGAGATGTATCCGCTGTCTCTGTTATCTGCAGATTAGAAGGGTCTGAAGTGTCTGGATGGCTTTGTGAACATTCATATTGCTTATGCTGTACTAGGGGTGTTGTGCAATTTATAGATGTCTTATTTTTCTCAGGAGCATCTGTGTGTTCAACACAGCTGTTTACTCTTGAGAGAGGGACTTTCAGATTGTTTTGAGACTCTTGGCCAATCCTTTCTTTCTCCTTCCACAGTTTCATACAGGGACTGAACTCTACAGAATGATCCTTTTGTTCTGCCGTCTTGCTGTCTAATTCTTCTTTTTGTTCTTGGATAACATCTGAATGTGAGAGAGCAGATTCCTGATGTTTGAAAGTCTGGTCAGACTCACTCGTCTGACCACACTGGTCAGCCTGGTCTGATATTGGAAGTAATGAAGATGCTGAGTCTGTTTCAACACAGTCTGAGTGGCCACTCTCAGACTCAACTAGACTGTCTTGGTGAACAGGAACATTGAATCGGGACACAGAATCCTTCACTAATCCTGCAGGAATATTAGAGAAGCTGTTCCTTCGTGCCATCTGACCCTCCTCGACACCTGCCTCTGCTGCCTCATAATAGCTGCGTATCTTCTCAATAATCTGCTTGTCACTTTTGGTCAGTTTTTGGTCAGGTTCTACTTTGGGGACAAGAGAGATGTCAGTTGTTTTCAATATAGTGGTAATGTGAGCACAAGCTGAACTGGCCTCACATGCCGTGTCATCAGTTTTGTCCAAATTATCAGATAGGTGAGGTTCTTCACTTTTACTAACAGAGTCCTCAGTATATTTTTCCCCTTTTTCACTTATGGCCTTCTCCATCTCTGGTTTGGATGATTCACTATGACTGGGCTCTGGTAATGTCAACTCTTCTGATTGATTCACTTCTTTGGGGGGGTGCAATGGTGATGATGCTCTCTTAAGCTCCTCTGGTGAAGCAACATTTGCTTCACAAAATGGATAACTGTTCTCATCTTTCTCTGACCCATCCACCAGTTCATTGTCTGCCTCTGATATTTTGGTATTATTTGTCTGATGTTTATTTTCATCCACCTCAGATATAAGTGGTTTGGATTCATCTGACTGCTGTGCCTCCAGTGGCTCGACTTCCAGGGACTCTGGAGTCAACTGGCACTATGGAAGAAAGTACACACAAAAAAAAAAAAAGTAAGTAAAAGGCCATTTTCTTATAACTAGAAGCTTACATTAACAAATTAACAGCATTACTGCTACAAAATCAGAGATTTCAATGTGAAAACCAGTAGTAGAGTTACTACAGCAATTACTATCTCTGAATATTGTTTGAGGTTTCAAAATGTTTTTGTGCAAATATGTACCACTTCAGACGTTAACTCCGCCATGCCTTGTCGAGCACGGCTCTGGTTAATGAACTGCATGATTTCCTCAGTAATAGACAGTGTTGGTGGTGGAGAAAGTGGGGTCATGTCATCCTCATCTTGACATAAAACCAGATCATCACGGCCAGATTCAACTTCAATGACAGAGGATGCCAGAGTGCTGGTACTGCCTGAAGAGCCCATGCTATCAGCCTGTGGGCACAACTCCCCTTCACTGCCAGTCTGGGAACCCATTAATAGACAAAAGTGTAGATATATATGCTATTAGATATATAACATTTTAAACAAACATGTTGTTACAAGGTTGCATTTTGTCGTAAAATTGATAGAATTAAGGCTTTGTATACAATATATAATGTTAAATGGAAGAAAATGAAATTCACACCTTTAAAGAACCTGGATTCCATAAGCAGTGAAGCCATGGAAGATCAGAAAAAGAAAAATAGAAACAAAAAATGATTTTGCTTTCTTTTTTTAAAAACATTTCCATTCTTAAAATCTTTCAAATTATGTTAACTTTTTCAAAAAGACTCATCATCACTGACCAAATAAAAATAATATAACACAACAAAATGAAATAACTTAAGTTTAAACTCACCACTTTGCTGGAATGCAGCTTCTATATCTTTGGCAGGGGCTTGATGCAAATAAAGATTATATTTTAGACTTTAAACTTTAGTTTTTGCCATAGTACAAAAGATCAATAATTGGTGACAGTATCAATATAACATGACGAAAAAAGAAAAAGAAAAAAAAATATTATGCAACTGTATTTATAAATAAAATTATTTTGAGAACATAATCATTTTAGGCCTCATTCAGAATATGAGAGTAGATTATATTCACCAGACTGTCTCCTCCCACGCTTGTATGGCAGGTTTCCCTCTAAGAGGAGTGGAAGGCATTTTCTGGCTTTCTCAGGGGTGTAGATGAACTCTGGTGGTTCTGTCAGAAGTTATGAAAGTAATTTTTATGAGTATATGAATCAGTGCGGTTTGGCATTTTAAGGTATTCTAATCTAATAAACACTATCTGCCAGACCTGATTGCCTTCTTCCTCTGTGGTAGTTATGAACATCATCCAGTCGTGGAGAAGGCATCGGCTTTCTTATTGGCTCCTGATCAAACTGTGGGGCTAAACAAAATGCAAAACATTAATAATCCACAGCATGTAAAACACTCAGTGCCACAAGCAATAGTTTACATGCAGTGAACACTTACACTGACAGAAGTTGTCACCAAGAACCTGTCTTGCCTGGAAAACATATTTAGATATTTAACACTATAGTGTCCTTCTGTGAACTATGTATAACTGAACCAGTCAGTTTTGACTGTACATTATCCCTTACATAGTGATTGATAGTTTGACATATAAACAACTCCTACACTACTTACTTTTTGGGGCAAGGATGCAGGATGGTTCTCCACTATCATCCTCTTAAGGTAATGTAGCCACAGCCGCTTCTCCTCCTGGTTTTTAGCCTACAGATAAAGTACGATTTTTTTAAAGTAAGGTTGTCAATGTACATTATAAAAAGTGTCCTTTTATATATTTTTATATATTTTTATATATTTTTATATACTTTACCTGAACAATGTGTTGCTGTTTTGGGATTGTTTGGTCAGACACCTTAAAACAGAGGGGATCCTTCATGTTTTCCACTAAGAGCAGATTACAGCACTTGAAAGATGAGAGGAAGAAATAGAACAACATTAGGTCTGCATATCCCAAATCCTGTAAATATAATACTATATTCCTACTGTAGATTTACGGTAGATTTGGAAAGAAAACTTAAATATGATGACTTACAAAGATGTGAGTACTGTATATGAAATGATCCAGCCTCTTCTTGGCAATGAGAAGCATTTTGTCAAAAAGAAAGAATGCTCTTTCCTTTTTCACACGCTGAACCCGGAAGGAACCTTCAAGAACCAGTTCCCCAAAACCGCTGAGATCAGGACCAGTCCAGTTCAGCAACAGGTTCTCAATCTCCTAGAATTATTATTGATTTTTTTTTTTTTTTACATTTGCAGTTGCAATATAATTAAATACATTAAACTCACACTTATAGATACAATACACTTATTGTAAAAAGTCATAGGGAGCATTTGATGTCTGGGATTACCTGAAGTCTGACTGCATGTTCCTGTTTCCTCTTCATGTCATTGATATACCAGGCAACTGCTGTCATTGTTATAATGGCTTCTTCTACCACCTCATACCCTGGATCACTTTTATCAAAGTGTTTGGATAGTTCCTACCACAAGGGGGTGACAACATATCAGCTGTACAGTCCGGCAGGAGTTATACATTTCTTTTTAAAGGGCCAGGGTTTGGTTGGCTGGCATGGACTCATTTTCCCTGCTGGTAGATGCCAGGATCAGAGCTAAAATAGACGGCACTACTGTCACTGCATTGTACTCCACTGACCTGCAGTAGAAGGTGGTATTTAAGAATCCTTTGCACCGGTTTCAGCAGGTAGGTCTCCAGAGGCAACGAGTGGCACAGGGTGGCCTGCCTTTCCTGGAAGAAGCGCACCAGGCTCTCATTCTTCATGCAGTCCCGCAGGACGGTTACTGAGCTGGACGGAAACAGGGAGGAAGATATTTAAGCAGGGTGGTCTACTGGGAGACTCATCAGTTTGGCAGCTTTGCCTGACAGCACTTCATCTTATAAGGACTGCAGTAATGCATTCAGCTGATGGGTCTGTAAACCTACAAATGTACTTACAAAAACACTCAGACTCTTCGCATACAGTCTTTTAAATGCTAAATTCAACTCAGAAGTACTTGTTTTGGTGAAACCTCCTGCTTCTTCCATTTTCACACAAAATTTGTTTTTTTCTCAGTATAACTTTGTTTCAACACTATTAGATGCATACGAGTACTGCCATGTCAAATATTTTTAATAAATATTCTCTCAAGAATCTGTATTAAGACAAATCAACGCTGCAGTGTTTACTGTCTATTAATATGCAACAACTAATTCTCTAAAGGTGGATCAGAATCAGCTCTAGCAGAACATCTGTTGCTGTTGTACCAGAAGCCCATGGGAATACTAAGAGAGGGGCTGCAAAGTATTTCCAAGTAGTCATCACCCAAGCATGTCTGCCTCTGATATGTCTAATTTTTCCACTAGACATATAGTTAACATTGACTAATTAAAACCACACGACATTCATTAAAAATATCTTACATGATTATACATCATTGTGGTTGACATCTACATCACATGAATCTAATTACGTTTACTGCAAAAATGCCACATACTTTTATAATTATGCACTGATGAGCTTTCAGCGTATTAAGGTTTTTAACAATTTAATCAATTTAAAATATTGATTTGAAATATATTTAAAATATAATTGAAATATAATTTAAAATATAATTTAAAAATTCACTTGCCGTGTGCAATCATGTGCACATACTGTTACATTGTTTGGGGTTGGTAAGATGTTTAATGTTGTTGAAAGACTATATTCATATATATTTTTCAAATATATTAGAAAATGTAATTTAATTCCTATGATAGCAAAGTTGTCTTTTTAGCATCATTACTCCAGCCCTCAGTGTCACACGATTCTTCGGAAATATTTTTTGCACAGGAAAATATTTTATATTTAAAAAAATGTTGAATAAAGTTGACTTTTGAACGGCACTGTGTACATGATATCAGAGAAATATAAATATTCTTCACTTACTTGGGGTAATTCATGCAGTAAATGGTGTAAATGTCAAAAGCTTCACTCTAAAAAAAAAAAAAAAGAAGAAGAAGAATTGATTTCAAAGACTGATTGATCTTTATTCTTTATTCTACCAACAAAAATACACTTCAAATTCTGGACATCACTTGCTGTTCAAAATATGCAGAGTGTGGTGTTATGAAACCAGACAAAAATATAACAGACAGAAGAAAAAATGACAAAATCTAGACTGGTATTCACTTGGCAGTATGGGAGATTTTTCCACTAAATGTTTGTGTACCAAAAACAGAAGCAGTGCCAGAACAACCCAATCAAGTGAACCCCGTCATCTGGCAATGGCCACTATAACCAGATATGGGCAGCTCAGCTTCAGTTACAGTCACTGAACTACATCTGTACAAGCATGTAAACACATCAAATATTTGCTCTATTTGGGGCCTGATATCTAGTCTAGAAGCATTGCTTTGATTTGGATTTGGAAGTTTTGGCTTTTTTGATGCTACTGAGACTATGGGGGGAAAAACCTGAGTCTGAGCCTCTGCTGCATTAGAGAAGGTTAAATTGAGCTAAACCTCAAAATAACCCACCGGTAATTGCTTAATCAAATGTACTCTGTGCTTCCTAGGCCAGTGCTAATTTATCCGAACAGTGGCCTCTTCAGCAGGAGGTAAACATTGGGTCTTGGTGCTTGAGACACTGCCTCTGGCAACTGAAAGGTAAAGAATGATTTCCTTTTCTAAACCAAGAAACAAATCATTGCATAAATAAGAATGAGCACATTCAACCCCTCTACCACTCCAAACAATGATGTCCTTGTCTGGTTCCCATCCCAGTCTGGTCTGCTCATTGTTGTGTCATTGTGGTGTGGAGACAAGAGCACCAAAATTGTCTGCAAATGCACTTAGCTGACGTGTGCATGTGTTAAAAGTTCAACACAGTTGCTGGTATGTTTAGGTTTCACAGAGTCCATCTGTTTTTCTGGCCCAGACATTTCTTTGTGCTTCTGCCATACTGCCAATTGAAGGCCCCAACATAACACATTAACAAAACTGGATTTCCCTTAGACAACAGTCCTAGAATGACGTGCATTAAAACACAAACTCCTTGTCTTGAGATATATGTATTGTATGCCTTCTAATAAGGTGTTAAACAGGAAGAAATGTATTTTTTATTTGTCATGTGCTTACCCTCTCCACAAAGCATTCTGCTATGGCTGCCGCATGGGGGCTTCGTTCCAGATCTTCCAAAAGCTCACTATGAAAAAAAGATTCAATTCAGTTTTTCGTGCATGACAAAAGTATTTCTGCTCATATATTCTCACAAAAGCATTTGCAAGCTGAAAAATCTATTGAGTGTCATATAAAAACCAGTTTTCTGACATGAGTCTATTTGTATGTTTAAATGTTGCTATTCCTTTTCTGAGGAAACATCTGGTACTGGACACTCTTGACTGGAACAGGCTCAAACTTCGGCCTGCATTTCTAAACAGCATTTATTTCTTTTTTATCATTTAATAAACTCTTGTCTAAATGCACACAGATGGGAAGCTTTTCATTTTGGCTCGATTTCCTCCAAACGTGTTCCAATATCCCCACAGTCAAACTTGAAAACCTTTCTACACTATAAAGAATAAAGGTTCCAAAAGGGGGTTTTCACAGCAATGCCATTTCAGGTTCCCCAGAGAACCTTTCGGTAAAAAGTTCTTAAAATAATGTTTTTTTCTTAGCACAAAGAATGTTTAAATAATCTGAATAAACTTTTTTTTCTCTATAAATAACTTTTTGTGCAATGGAAAGGTTCCATGGATGTTAAAGGTTCTTCATGGAACCATAGATGGCAAAAAATAACCTTTATTATGAGAGTGTACACAGATTTTCTACATTCTGCTGGTGGGGAAAAGATAATTTTAGGAAGTAAATCAATTAAAAAAACATATATTTTGCATTTTATAGGCTGGTAACAGTGTCTGGAAAGGAAGCTTGGTTTAGTAAATAAAGTCAAGTAAATAAAGGAAGCTTGGTTTAGTAAAACCATCTCTATTGTGACTCAAACACTAAAAGGAAAGAAATGGATTTTCCCTCAAGTGTTATGGAGTTGATATGAACTCTTGTGGTCGGTGGGACTTTTTCGACTGAGGATGAGTGGTTGTACATTCTCTGACTATGTTCTGAAGGGTTAAACGAAAGCTGTGTGAAGGCTCGCACGCTGTATTTCATTCAGTCCATTAGCAAAACTCCAATATTCATTCCCACAAGGCCCCCAAACCGCCAGGCCGGTCAGTCTCGAGGGATCCCTCCTTGCATGTCGTGAAAGAAAACAACGTGACGCTCTCTAAACACTATGGACTTTCCTTCATGTGGCTGAGGGGAAAAGTTCGGAAGGAAACCGCAGAACTCCAGCCTTCATCATCCTCTCTTCCCCTCTGAAGACGAAACTCATTTAGTGGCTGACCTTTGTGGTGGGGGGACTTCATTGTGGTTATAAAGGAAATTGAATAAGTTTATGCATGATTTCTTAGATTGTCCAAAGAGCTTGATGTTCTAGGTGCCTGTAGGGATGGGATGTTCTTGACCGATGACTTGAATGTCTTGAAAAGGTGTGTCATAATAACAACACATAGTTCTGTCATTTGTAATTGTAAAGCAATAAAGATATTACTGTCGATTCAAAGCCACAAGTATCTGCTTTCTGGTCTGAACTGTAGTAGATAAGTTGGATTCAATTAAATCTTGGCAAATCTTGTGAGGTTTTGGCCCTTTCACTCAAATCCCAGGAAAGTGTTGGCGGACCAAAGGTTTGAGACTTGAAATATGTGTGTTACATTCATACTTAATACTTTCCCAGGTTCTTCTTTGCCAGATACAGTACATACAAAGAGATATTTGAGTGTTTAGGATCATAATGAGGTATAATGAGAAATTTAATACATTAAGACACTTCTTTGAACGTGTCAGGATTGGCTACCAAACCATGTAGCAAAATCATACAACAGACTACAATGAAGAACAGCAAAAAAAAAAAAAAAGTTTTATTTTCAGGAGTTATGACCAGAGACAGGGAGTTACCTGAAAGAAAGCCTTTTTTTTTTAACGTAATTCCCTTTGTCCCATTCAGTCTTCACATCACCCTTCCCCTTTTTTTATGATCTCTTCTCAACCCATAAGTTGTTGTCTTCTCTCGATTCATTCTCTCCTCCTAGTCTTATTCCTTTCTTTTGTCTTACTCCCACCATTCATCTATTAACATGGTGTGTATAACTCAAACAGAAGTTCGCTGCATTACAGTTCCTTTTATCTAGCTCGTATTTCCCACAGCAGTCAAGCCTTTATTTTTGCTGGAGACGCAGCATCCTATGGAGGGGGAAATTCACACAGTCATTCTTCTTTTTTATACATTATACAAATCCTCAGGACAAATCTACACCCGTTATTTCTCCCGAATGTGATCAAAGCAGACAGTGAGACAGTGAGGAGACAAGAGAGCAGTGAAATGAATGCTTTGGGAAAAACCAGATTTGTCTTTATTAAGAAAAGTACACTCCTAATTCTCAGTGTTAAGGTTGAATCCAAAATGAAGTCAAAGCATGGTACAGTGGCAGACCGTGACCTCATGCAAGCACACACAGGAGGTAAAGGTTGCAATCTCACTTAATGGAGGGATGAGTCTGGGCAGTTAAGTGTCTCTCAATGGATCTGTCCCAAATTATACTTGATGTGTACCTTTTTATAAGCAAGTCCCAGTAGTTTTATTAAAAGTAAAAAAAAAAAAAAAAAAAAATGGTTATATGAAGATCGCATAGAATAATTATTAATATTTCCATTATAAATATTATTTATATTAATAAAGTATTATGGACATTATTTGTATAATTTTTCAAGAATTATGACTGTCCTACAATTGTAATGTAATTTTTCCCTTAAGTTGGTGTGCTTAAGGAGACAAACATGAAGAGCTTGATGCAAAAAGTGTAAAAACACTTTGGAGTCAGTGAGATTTTATTGATGTTTCTGAAAGAAATCTCTTATGTTATCACAGACTGCATTTATTTGATCAAACATTCCATAAACCAGTAATATTGTAAAGTATTATTACAATTTAAAATAATTGTTTTCGGTTCTTTCTTTCTCAGACACCATTCTAATATGCTGATTTGGTCCTCAAAAACATTTATTATTATTATTAATGTTAAAAAACAGTTGTACTGCTTAATATTTCTGTGTAAATTGTGACACTTTTTTCAGGAATCTTTGATGAATATTGAAATATACCTAATTTGAAATATACCTCTTTTGTCACATTATAAAGGCATCCTTGCTGAATAAAAGTATCAGAAAAATTATCTTACTGAGCCCAAAATTTTGAATGGTAGTATATTTGACCCTGATGTTTTTTTACACCCATTTAAGGGCACCAGAATGAGTATAGAAGGACCTAGAAAGATGTGATTACAAGTGCTAAAATAACCCTAACAATATGAACTGATGAGACAAGTTTTAAAAGAACTATTGCAAAACACGGGAATGAGTCAGCAGTGGAATGTTTTCATCACTGCAAAATAGAGAGGAGATTCCCAAGCCAGCAAAAACAGCCTGTTCTGTTGCAGTCGCTGCACAAGACAAATGCAGCATTCCAGTGCAAAGGCACAATTTACAATGCTTCACTATAACTGGACAGATGTCTGTGGGAACAAAATAAGTCCTGTCTGCTGTCCCAGGATGCACTGCTCGCTTGGCTGCACCCTTACTTTCTGACAGGTCATGTGTGGCTCGTTCACCACAGGGGCTGGAGCTCTACCTCGGAGCCTGGCTGCTTTGGCTAAGAGGAAAAGGACATCTGTATGTGTCCTAAAGTTCTGACCGGTGCCAAAAAAGTAGACTCAACAGAATCAAGTCTGAATACAGGGGCTACATTCCACAGCGATGAGCAGAGGGCTTTTAAGAGTAAGAAAAGGCCAAGAGTGTTTAAACTAAGACAGGAGGGAAAAACAAGGTCAATCAGTCATTTTATTTAGGCTTAACAACTAGAGAGTTACGCATGAGAGCTGATTTAAAAGAATTGTTCACTTAAAAAATGAAAATTCTGTAATTTACGCACAGTCGTTGTCGTTCCAAACCCGCATGCTGTTATTCTTTCTCTGAGCACAATCACTGAATAATTTCCAACTCCCTGTTTTCCATAAACACAAAGCTTTACGGGATGAACAGACCAAATTTCAGTCATTATTCACTCTCATATGATTTTAGACCTGCAAATTTCATTTAAATTAATGTTTTGATTTGTGAGTGACCTAAATTTCAGTCAATTATCATGTAATTATAGCGTATGGTTTCAGCCTAATTGGAATATACTCCATACACTACTGTTCAAAGTTTAGTATGACTATTATTATGATTTATTTTTTTTTTACAAAGAAATTAAAGGAGTAGTTCACTTTGAAATGAAAATTACCCCATGATTTACTCACCCTCAAGCCATCCTAAATGTGTATATGACTTTCTTCTTTCAGACGAATACATTCGGAATTTTAATAAATGTCCTGGCTCTTCCAATAATTTATAATGGCAGTGAATTGCAACCAACAGATTGAAGCTCAAAAAAGTGCATCCATCCATCCATCCATCCATCATAAATTAACGTCCAAATGGTGGGTTAATAAATGTCCAAACGTCCAAATGGCTTCCTTCTGACGCAAAGCAATGAGTTTGTGTAAGAAAAATATTCATATTTAAAACTTTATAAAGTAAAATAACTAGCTTCCAGCCAAACGAACATACGGATCTGACTTTAAGTGTAAAGCGCAACTTATGCGAGCAATGCAACGTACTGCTGATATTTACTCTACGCTACACTACTTCAGAAGTCATAAGTTATAAGACGTCACCTAGGATGGCTTGAGGGTGAGTGGCATGGGCTAATTTTCATTTTAAAGTGAACTACTTTTATTCAGCAAGGATCCATTAAATTGATCAAAAATGACAGTAAATATATTTATAATGTTACAAAAGATTTATATTCCAAATTAATGCTGCTCTTTTGAACTTTCTACTTATCAAAGATAAAACATTTAAAGTATCACTGTTTCCACAAAAATATTAAGCACCACAACAGTTTTCAACATTGTAATAATAAGAAATGATTCTTGAGATCCAAATCTGCATATTACATTAATTTCTGATGGATCATGTTACACAATTGCATTACATTTTTTAATTTGTCATAATATTTCACAATATTACTGTTTCTACAGTATTTTTGATCAAATAAATGCAGCCTTGGTGAACATAAGACTTTAAAAATATTAAAATATAACAAAGCTGCTATAATTAATAAAGTAAACCTAAATTGGTAAATTAGGCTCCCAAGTAAATTGGGATCTAGAGTTCAGAGATTCAGGTCAAATGATTGTGAAAAAATGATTATGTTAAAACATAACCAACACCATCAGATCACCTTTTCTCATTGTTCATCTGGCTGTTATAACTCAGGTACAGCAGCCAAACAAAATCTAAAGTCAATGATTTAAGGTCAAGAGCCCAACTAAAACAAACACTGATCACCATAATGGTGAGTTAAAATTACGTTTTTCTCCTTCAGTGATTCTGCTTGTTAACATCAGGTGTCTTCAATGTTGGCAATAAAAAAAATTGTTGAAAAATTTTTTTGTTGTAAATTTGACTCATTTTAAATGGTTAACTTTTAAGGAATTAATTTGATTAATTATTACTCAATTCTAATTTGTTAATGTAATTAATAATATTGCTTGTAATCTGTTGCCACAATTTTATTGATTAGATATAGCATATTCATTTTTACAGTGTATGACACAAGTTTTATTTATGGGTAAACTTTCCCCTTAAGAATGGTTTTCTTAAAAAACGAATAACTCATTCTGCTCATTACATGCCAATATAATCTCAAGCAGAGGCCAAAAGCAGCTGTGATGGGAACAAATGCTCTGCCATTTTATTACAGGAAGTTTTATTAAATGAGGTCGTGAGGACACCCAAGAGTTTTTAAGATTTTCTGTTGTCAACAGCCAAGCTGATTTCCCACAAGAACTGGCAGTAAGGCGGCGGGCGCCATGTTCAATTTCAACACTGCCTAATGTCATTAGGGGGTGATGTGGAGTGGAGTGGACCAAGAAAGAAAATTATGTAAAAACGGTGTTTGAGTGGCAAGTAGCAGCGACCCACCAATTAAAAACCTCTGGGCTCAACCATGCGTACGAGTCTGAAATAAACACAGAGTGTCATTTGCAATAAACAGTGTGAAGCAGACACATAACAAGACTGACTAAATTGTTCGGTGGACCATGCATGAACTCGCAATGTAATAAACCATATGCTGCACGTCTTTTAAAAAGAGCTTAAGTTATGATGAAGGCTGAGAAAACGTCTCATGAAGAGCATTCCAGATCGACTTCAGCAGTCCAGGGACAGTCTGCTGGAGTGTATCAGAAATGGCGAACACTCGCTCTTGGCAGACATCTGCACATTGTCCCTCACGGTGGGACAGAGCAGGACACAGGCCAGTCATTTTGTCGGAAAAAAATTCAGCAGACACCACTACCACCCAGACAGACATCTTGACCACCAGAGCTTTAAAAGGAAGAAGACACCAACCTGTTAAACTCATAGATGTCCTCAATGTTGCAGAAGAGGGTGCTGACCTCATCTGGTTTGAGAGGCAAGTCTCCACAGTCAATAATGCAGCCTAGATAGTCCTGAGAGAGAGAGAAACCAAGAAAGATTGAGTTTGATGACCTCATAGAAATCATACGAGGCATTTTCACACTTTTTTGTTTGATTCACAAAACTCCTGTGAGACCTGTGAAATTAGTAAAATACCTCTATTTCATCACTTTTTCCACTGTAAACAACACTGAGCTGATTCATAATTCATAGACTACAAAGATACTATAAATGGGTCCTTCGCAGCAGGACATGACTCTCACCCCTGAATGATCTCTCGACACCAAAAATCGCTGTAACGTAATTACCGTGGACGTCACACTTGAGCCCCTCAGTGATCTTCAGTGTAAACATACAAAGCGGTACTGAAAAGCAAAGCATGCAACTAATATAGTGGTTATAAGGAGCCCCTCTAACAATATTTATCTTTTCTCTCTCTGCTCTTTCAACTTTGACCTTGAAGAAAGTCATAAGCTAGTCTCATGAGAAAACTGTCTCATCATCATGCCACGTAAAATTCTGGCTGGTTTAGGCCGCCTGCTGAGGAAAAGAGAAGCATGGGGTCACCAAACGTTGGTTTGGAGTGGTTGGTTAACACTGCTTTAGTCAAGCAGTTTCACTGGGTTAAAGTTTAAGGAAGTCACAGTGAAAAACTTACAACTCGCAGCTCAAATAATGAACATTTTAGAATGAATCGAAGTCCTTTTATAAAATTATGTTTAGTATTTCCGCTTTTAAAACCTCCAAAAAGTGCCTCATCATAACATATTTTTTTTGTATTAGAAAAAAAGAGATTTATATTTGTATAACCCAGAATGTTTCTTTAAAAAATCGACAGCACAGCTTAATAATTAACTATCATTTCTACTAAACCAACAACCTTGTGGTAGTGAGGTTTCTGGCTTGAAGTGGTTTTCCAGCACTATAATCATCATAATGAGGCTGTTATGAAGATACAGTACATTCTTGCCTTAATGAGGAAAATGCATTTTGTATTAAATTAGAAAGTTAATCATATTTTACAACCTCTTCTGTGTCCAACACAGGCCAAAAACCAAAACAGATCTGATGCCAATGGTCTCAGGAGTGGTTTCTGGCTGTTAAACTGGCAGAGTTAAACAGCGCTATCTATCAACATTGTATCAGTTAGTTTATCAGTGCTTGGCCTCATTAACCCTTAATTAGCAAGCCTTGGGACAAAAACCAACAAACCATCATAGACAAACAAATTCCACCAGACTGCAACGGACTATAGTGCGGGAAAGTGCCAAGAATGGCCCCTACAATCTCCCGAGAGAAACTACAGACTCTGGAGCCAAGAAAAGAAGGCTACCAGGCAAAACAAACTAAAAAAAGATTTTAACTGAAAGTTACAGCAAATAGCTACAAATAAACATACATTTTGAGTATAGTGAGACAGTAGACTGACTTTATAAGGGGCTCTCTTTGTCACCCTCCCGCTTTCCCTGTGCCTCTGCATTCCTGGACTGTAAAACATGGGGTCTTTTTTCCTCTTCTGTTTGTTTCCAGAGCCACAAGGTGTCTGGGAAAGCAAACATGCTGAGGTGGGGGCAACATAAGCCAGAAAATAAGGGACTGGTGCATTCAGCACCTTTACAAGGCAGGGGGAACATGGACACTGTAATTACCCTGATTTACACACAGCAATAGGCTGGAGTGAATTCCCCTGAACGAATGGAGCTCATGAGCGTGAACTGGAGCGCTAGATGAAGAGATGAGTGATGACACAGCTACTCGGGGAAGAGTGAAAATCCAGGAGGTGAGGGGAAATCTGAGGATTACATTGTGAGTTATGAAAGGAGAGTGTGTGAGACAAGCGGGACCAGCCACAGACAAAGGGACCATAAGTTATGTGCACATTTTCTTGGCAGATGTCGTCTTACTGAAATGACTTACTAGAGCGTACGTGAAGTGTGTTATGACAGCCAGTCTAGCAAAAAGAAAAACATAAATGTTCACATAATGTTCACATAAGAGATATGGACCAGAAGGAGAAACAGAGAAGAGAAGAGAAGAGAAGAGAAGAGAAGAGAAGAGAAGAGAAGAGAAGAGAAGAGAAGAGAAGAGAAGAGAAGAGAAGAGAAGAGAAGAGAAGAGAAGAGACAGACAGACAGACAGACAGACAGACAGACAGACAGATAGACAGATAGACAGATAGATAGATAGATAGATAGATAGATAGATAGATAGATAGATACCGGTAGATAGATAGATAGATAGATAGATAGATAGATAGATAGATAGATAGATAGATAGATAGATAGATAGATAGATAGATAGATAGATAGATAGATAGATAGATAGATAGATAGATAGATAGATAGATACCGGTAGATACACTGTTAGACTTTTCTGTAATTTCTACAGTTATTTACTTTAAATCCCCCAGTATTATACTGCTATTTCTCTTTACAGTAAATAACTGTGATTCCAATTGCATCATGGGAATTTTCTGTGACGTCTAACACCACATACAGAGACTTACTGTATTTTTTAAATTTGCTGTATACTACTGTATTTGACGTAACTGCCTCTCTGGCTGGCACCATTCCACCGTGCTTTTTATTTCCTAATTTTTGCCTTACACCACGTGTCTACAACGCTATAATAGCCAGAGGCTGTCTATATTGGACACATTGAAGCGACCGGACCTTTAAATGCAAACCTGTTTATCCCTTGTAAGAACTAGTGCGAGCGCTTGGACTCGTATCGGACTACGTCTGAAATATAACGGCCGCGGCGCATCACTACACTGTCTGGGATTTGTCGTGTCGCGTCAGACAGACATCCAGTGTAGGTAATGGGGTCTGTCTTTTGTTGGATCGCGACGTTCGTGTCTGGCCCGGGGAAGAGACGGAATTCACTTCACCGAGAGAGAGATCAGCAAGCAAGGTAAAAAAAAAAAAAAAAAAAACAAATTCTGTGTATGTTGACAGGATTGTGCCCAGTTTAACGTATGTTATAACGTTAACGTTAGCCTAACGTTACTCGTCGTCAACATGGCGGTAACGAACTTTACCATGGTAAACTGAGCTAACTTTTCATTTTACACACTTTGTTAGATTATTGAATTGTCGAGTTAAAATATGCCAACGAGCAACGCGTTTACATTAACAATAAATGTGAATAAACTAATGTGAAATTCTGTTTATATCCTAATGTTGGCCTACTGATGAGAACCTTTATAGTTTTAGCATTAGTTTGCAAACTAGGCTATACCATATTATAGTTTTTTTTTTTTTTAATGGAATTTAATATTTACTTCCATTTTTGTGTTTAAAGGCAACTGCAACAAAGCGCCAATTCGCGCCAGTGACTTAGCAAGATTCCAGAGGTAGGCCAGCCCATTTGTGACATATTTTGAGATAAGTTTGCTGAAATGATTAGCATACACTATGTGAAAATTGCTTTTGAGCCACTGGTGCAGACTAGGTAGCTAACAATATCTTATAAAATCGGCTAACTTTATATCAAATAAGTGACCTTTGCATTATGTCTAACTTTATTACACAGCAAATGAACCAATCAGAAGATGGACCATTGTCTTTGTTCAGTCTCACCAGATTAAATGTATCCAGGTAAGCACTGCAGTAAAACTCTCACTAATTCATTCAGACCAAATCTAGCATTCTAAACAACTTAAGTTTATATTTTTGCATTATTTTTATATTTTATTAGCCAGCGACTCTACCATTGCAGTTCCACCTGACTAGGAAGGTCCTAATATCAGCGCACAGGTGGGTTAACTACTGTAGGAAGGAGAACGATCATCACACAGTGATTTCTTGCATGTATCTTACTGTGTATTTGTCTCAAACAGGTACTCCTTCACTGCAGACAAGCTGAAATGGGCTAAAATCATCTATTTCAGTCGTTCAACTTCTTTCTATGCATCTCAGCATTTTTGGACAGAATTTAGGATTTGTAAGTATTAAAATTTAATCTGGCATAATTTAATTTAGTTCTTTTGTATGCTATTTATTGACAAAAGCTGTTTACAAATATATATTCTTAAGTTTTTGTGAAAATAATAATAAAAATTAACAAAAAAGGAGGTTAAAAATAATGTGACACTAATATTCTCTCTCTCTCTCTCTCTCATATAGTTTTGGAACCGGGATCTCCTCTGAAGGACTGAGTACATTTGTGTTTGTGGGCACGCATGCAGACCAGGGAACACTCTGATGTTGTCAATCAAGTTCTGAACAGGAACCAATCTTTGGAGAAGTTCATTTATTCACAAAGGTGGACAAAAACATTGTGTTGGCTTTTTAAAGATTATTTTGATGATGACTTTTACTCCTATGCTGTAGAAAAGATGGAGTAGACAGTCAGACATTGATAATAATAATAAATGTTTCTTGAGCATCAAAGAGACTTCTTTCAAAAACATTACGCCACTTAAATACTTCTTTTGGCCACCAGTGTACATGAATCCAACACATTTTTGGAAATAAGTGAAATTATTTTTAAGGTGGGGTTATGTGTCTTGTATTGTGAAAAGAACTGTGTTTTGTCCTGCAATTTCCTTTTTGAATGCTTAATGTATTTATATTCTGCAGTTTTATGAATGTAATGGTTGATATTTCATTATAATACTTGTATAAGCTAAACAACCAATGACTCTACATTCATTTAGTCAAATGCTAATGTTTTGTTTATGATTTTATGTATGTTTTCAAAAATGTTTGCAGTGAAGGACAGCACATAATGTGTTAATTTAACACGTTTACACATCTTTGTGCTAACCTCTCTGACATATTTACTTTGTTAAAATCATTAACACAATGAATGAGTTAAAATTAACACAAAAAATGTTGTCTCTAAACTTACCCATTAATGTGTAAAAATTTCACACATCATTTCCAGCATTGGCATGTTTATTTTGTGATATATATGAAATGTTTTAAATAAAAAAATGGTATTTTGTGATAACTTTGTCTAATTGGTTTGTATGAAAGTAGTACTTATGTAGGATAAAAATAAAATTAATCATATATCAAAATTATCAAATCTAATTTATATTTAGTACAAATAAAAATAATTACAGTAGTGTACTGATTAGCTTAGTTTTTACAGTAATGCACTGTACTGATTAGCTTCGTTTTTACAGTAATGCACTGTATTACACAAAACTGAAATACAGTTTGGTACTGTAACTCTTAATTACAGTAACTTACTGGCAACAGTGTTGCCAGTAAGTTACTGTAAAAAACCCTTGAAAAGTCTAACAGTGTAGATACCGGTAGATAGATAGATAGATGGATAGATAGATGGGGGAAATGGACAGACAGAGATGAAAATAAAAGAACAGAAAAGAAAAAGGAGAGACAGACAGACATAAACAAAAGAAAAGAAAAGAAAAGAAAAGAAGGGACAGTATAGACAGACAGATAGAACAACTGACAAAGGGAGAAAGAAAGAAAGAAAGAAAGAAAGAAAGAAAGAAAGAAAGAAAGAAAGAAAGAAAGAAAGAAAGAAAGAAAGAAAGAAAGAAAGAAAGAAAGAAAGAAATATGTTATCTCTGAGAGGAAGTTTGGAAAGGTGGCAAACAATAAAGAGAGAGAGAGAGAGAGAGAGAGAGAGAGAGATAGATTGTAACAGAAGTTAAACACACTCTCAGAGTCTTTGTCTGAGAAACTAGGTCAGTTTGGAGTTTGGAACAGGAGTCGGTCCCTCTCTCGTGAGCAGCCCCTCTCCATCTCTGCTTGTGCCCCAGAATGGGGGCTACAGCCAAACCCCCCTCGTCCCCCAATTTCCTGTCCTATTTGGCTGAAATTCAGCTAAAACAAAAAGGGAGAATCTCTCAGTCTTGCTCCCCTAAACGCTCCCCACATCAGCACACACTGGAGCTGAACCCAGTGCACCTGAATGTCACCAAACGACACTTCACAAACTAATAATATAACCCACACAAACAACAGGCAAAACACTAAGACACAGCAAAGCCGTGCACTCTGAGCTCGTTTCCAGCTAGCTTGACATCATTCTTTGTTACGCTTTCTATCAAAACCAGACGGCTCTTACTAATAGAAGCAGAGCCTGGCTAAGTATGTCTCCAATCAGACATCATACACGCATATCCCAGAGTCAGCACTATGTCCCCGAAACCATCCACCACTCAGCCTCCATTTTGAGACCACAGATTGATAAAACAGCAGCATTCCTCGGCATGATCTGCGTCTTTCAGCAACCAATTTCTGGCTATTTGATCTGAAGGCATCTTTTCATAAAGCAGCATAAGCTTGCATGCCTTCTCTTTTTATTGGCTTATGAAAAGCTCGACTTCAAATAAACCATCAGCAAAAGGGAAAAGGAGATACATTTCAGGCATTCCCCTACCTCCAGCCTATGTACCCATGATCCTCTGCAATCAATCAGTCACAGATACAAAGGATAACAGACACATACTATACAGAATATACGCGCACACCTGTTGATTGCCGGCACTGGAAACATTTCCATGAGTTCAAAGGCCGTGTCGAGTAGACCACAAACACAATGACCTGTGACTCATGACAGACCAATTTCAACACTCTCTAAGCTCAAAGGAAAAATCAGCACAAATTAAACTAAACTCACTTACCCCAGTTTTACAAACAAGGCTTAAGCCTAGTGCCAGATTAAAATGTATGTTTGAGCTGCTTTAACTTTATCCAAAGTTGCTGTTTGGATTTAAATTGGCAAATACTATAATTAGATCATTATTGCAGTGATTATTATGTTTCTAGCATGTTATATGTTTGGCAACAGTTCTTCTAACCCTAATTGATGGAGTGTGTATCTTTTAATTTCTTAAACAAACATGTAGGAAGACAGATCATGGCCATATTCCAGGATGACAAAGCCAAGGTTCATCAGGCTCAAACTGAAAAGAATGGTTGGGAGGAAGCATGAAGAATAATTATTTCATCAAAAGGGGCATCAATGTTTGGTCAAGATCTTGTATGATATGCAGAGATGCCAATTCATACGTGAAAATGATTCTTCATGCTCCCTCCTGAAGAATGATTCTTCATGCTCCCAATCTCAGAGTCACATGATCCTTCAGAAATACTTCTAAAATGCTTATTTGCTGCTCAAGAAATATTTCTTACTATCAGTGATGCAAACAGTTGTGCTGCTTAACATTTTTGTGGAAACACGGATTTCAGGACTTTTAACAGCAAAGAACAGCATTTACTTTATACAGAAATCTTATGTAACATTATAAAATGTATTATGTTATTTTTGATCAAATTGAATGTCCTTGCTGAATAAAAGTATTGCAATAAATCTAACTGTGATAAATGTGAGGAAAGCTTATGCAAATGCACAACGACTACCAATGGGAGAGGTCAAATCACTGCCAGCGTAAACGGGGCATAACATATTGGTGCTTATCCATGACCCCTGCTGAAGGTCACAGTGGAGGCCTGTTCTTCCAGCAACCTGTGCATGGAAATATGATGAATGTGTTGAGAAGCGCCCACAAAGAGTCTCTTATATTTACAGCACACTCTGATTTGTGTGTGCATGCGTTTGAAATGCTGAGCAACAGCCTCCTTATTGTCCCGGATCAGGGCTGTGCATGCGGAAAGCAGCGCAGAGATGCGTTTGAACTGACAGTATGGATTTATTGTTGCTTTCATCCAGTGCCATGACCTCCTTTGCTCCACCTGAATGCGTGATGAATGGCACAACAGAATCTCACAATGATCACATTTTAAATCGCCGTTGGCACAGGGAAAGGGCTCGGCTTTCTCTGCTGTCTGTTATATGAGTCCTGGATTACATACAGGGTGGGCGGCGGGTGAAGAGATGTGACGGTTGAAATGCTGATCTGGATGAGCTTCCATGACTGAGCAATCCTAGAGCTCAAAAGAATGTACCACCACCTGGGTGGGTTCGGACCAGCAAAAATAATAGTATTCAGTGGGTCTTTTTCAAAGTCACCCTATATGTGTTTAACATTTATATTTTATAATAACATTTAGACATTTAAAATAGGGGTTCTTGCCCATGTAAACCATCACCATGCTAGGGCAAAGTAATTGGTTCTGAGTGGTTTCTTTCTAGACCATTGCTAGGTGCTCGCAGGAAGTGTTTTGAATGGTTTCTAGACCGTTGCTACATACTTGCTAAGTTGTTCTGTGTGGTTTCTAGGGTGTTGCTAGATGCTCTCTAGGGTGTTGGGTGGTTTCTAGGCCGTTGATAGATGCTCACTAGGTTGTTCCGGGGTGGTTTGGGTGTTGCTTGATATTTACTAGGTTGTTCTGTGTGGTTTCTAGAGTGTTGCTAGATGCTCTCTAGGTTGTTCTGTGTGGTTTCTAGGGTGTTGCTAGATGCTCACTAGGTTGGTCCGGGGTGGTTTCTAGGCCATTGCCAGCTGTTTGCAGGGGGTGTTTTGATGGTTTCTAGACTGTTTGATAGATATTTACTAGGTTGTTCTGGATGGTTTCTAGGGTTTTGCTAGATGCATGCTAGGTTGTTCTGTGTGGTTTCTAGGGTGTTGCTAGATGCTCGCTAGGTTGTTCTGTGTGGTTTCTAGGGTGTTGCTAGGTGCTCTCTAGGGTGTTGGGTGGTTTCTAGGCCGTTGATAGATGCTACTAGGTTGTTCCGGGGTGGTTTGGGTGTTGCTTGATATTTACTAGGTTGTTCTGTGGGGTTTCTAGGGTGTTGCTAGATGCTCGCTAGGTTGTTCTATGTGGTTTCTAGGGTGTTGCTAGGTGCTCTCTAGGGTGTTGGGTGGTTTCTAGGCCGTTGATAGATGCTCACTAGGTTGTTCCGGGGTGGTTTGGGTGTTGCTTGATATTTACTAGGTTGTTCTGTGGGGTTTCTAGGGTGTTGCTAGATGCTCACTAGGTTGTTCTGTGTTGTTTCTAGGGTGTTGCTAAATGCTCACTAGGTTGGTCCGGGGTGGTTTCTAGGCCGTTGCAAGCTGTTAGCAGGGGGTGTTTTGGATGGTTTCTAGACCGTTTGATAGATATTTACTAGGTTGTTCTGGATGGTTTCTAGGGTGTTGCTAGATGCTTGCTAGGTTGTTCTGTGTGGTTTCTAGGGTGTTGCTAGATGCTCGCTAGGTTGTTCTGTGTGGTTTCTAGGGTGTTGCTAGGTGCTCTCTAGGGTGTTGGGTGGTTTCTAGGCCGTTGATAGATGCTCACTAGGTTGTTCCGGGGTGGTTTGGGTGTTGCTTGATATTTACTAGGTTGTTCTGTGTGGTTTCTAGGGTGTTGCTAGATGCTCACTAGGTTGTTCTGTGTGGTTTCTAGGGTGTTGCTATTGCTAAATGCTCACTAGGTTGGTCCGGGGTGGTTTCTAGGCCGTTGCAAGCTGTTTGCAGGGGGTGTTTTGGATGGTTTCTAGACCGTTTGATAGATATTTACTAGGTTGTTCTGGATGGTTTCTAGGGTGTTTCTAGATGCTCGCTAGGTTGTTCTGTGTGGTTTCTAGGGTGTTGATAGATGCTCACTAGGTTGGTCCGGGGTGGTTTCTAGGCCATTGCCAGATGTTTGCAGGGGGTGTTTTGATGGTTTCTAGACTGTTTTATAGATATTTACTAGGTTGTTCTGGGTGGTTTCTAGTGTGTTGCTAGGTGTACTGAGTGTTATTAGTGGGTTGCTATGCAGTTTCTAGTTATCTCAGTGGTGACTTAACAGGCCAAGTCAAAAGAGCACACCTCACCTCAAGATATTTTGAAAAATGTAAATGGGTCGAAAACAGCATTGGACTTTCATTGTATGGACACATTTTTTTTTCAAGAGTGTCTTCTTTTGTGTTCCAAATGTATACAGGTTTAGAACAGGATGATGAGTAAATAAAGACAAACATTTAGGGGTATACTAGCCTTTTAAAAGGTTATAAAACACATTATTTCAATATTGTTTTAACATTAGCTCAACATTATTCCTCAAGTTTATTTGGTTGCAAATTCCATTTTATGCATATATGTTCTTACAATATGAAACATGGTACATAGAGTGTCTGATCCTTACCTCCACAATGCTCTTGAGGTCCCTCACGTAGGCCTGCTCGGTCTCCACTATCTCCAGCGCCACCCTCTCCAGGCGAGTGAGCTTGTGCAGTGGTGTTGTGGAAGCGGGGAGGGGGCTGGCTCCCGTCAGCAGGGAGAGAGGGGTGAGGTCCAGGCTGATGTCTGAGCCGTTTCGTTGTGGCCCAGGGTAGACCGGCATGGCTCCGTAGGGGAGCGATGAGGAGGAAGACGACGAGTGTCCATCTTGCAGCGAGGCAGATGAGGCAGAGGAGCTGAGACTGGCACCGCGGTCACTGTCGGAGCACACCGTGTTAACAGAGGTGCAGCTCCCACGGGACGCACCGCCTGAGGAGGCCATGCGGCTCACAATCCCACTCAGCGAGGACACAGAGGAGGGGCGCTTGGCAGCTGCAGCAGAGAGAGACAGAAACAAGTTGGTGTGAGAATACTAGTGATCACTGCCAAAAACAGCATTTTTGGTGATTAAAAGTAAAACAATATATACAATATTATGTTGCCAAGACAGTTATGTAGAGCAAATGGAGACTTTGGCTTAAATATCCTACTTCTTGAAGACCCCAGATCTCAAAACTCTATTAAAAATTGCCAGGATACCAAAGTCTGTGTCCATGAATCAGAGATTTTAATCTAAACTCATTATAATTTCTCATCAACCAGTTCCCATTCCAATTATCTTTTCTCTGGTCTAGTTTTCTCTGGTTTTCTGAGTTTGTTTCTTTTTTGTGTTTTCTTTTTTGAAAATCAAATGTCATTAATATAAAATAATATAATATAATATAATATAATATAATATAATATAATATAATATAATATAACAAAGTTTGATCATTTAATGCTTTTCAAAATAAGGAAAGAAAATGAACAAAATGAACACAAAATAAGTTTACATTTACATTTAACATATAAACAATATGCATTATTAAATAAAGTACTATACAAACCAAGAGTAAAGTACAATGACAAACTATAAGTGCTTACAATGTGTTTCCTGCCAATATTTTTCTGCCTGCCTCAAAGGTGTGACTGTGCAAAACTACATCACAATGGTTTGCAGCAAACCCGCAGAGGCTGTCAATCTAACGGTGCTATGCACGCCCTGTATAGGCAGGAAACAAAAATCACAACTTCCTGAATTTGCTGAACGATTAAACCTGCGAACACAGAAGTCATTCAATCAGCCGTGCCCTAAAACGACCAGAACATCTAAATCAAAACAGTGACGTTCTGCCTGAAGAGCCGTATCAAAAACTGAACACAACAGTCTGGTCGTCAAGGCAGGAGAACACAGGCCGGTACAGAGCGCTGTAAGGATTGGCATTGTTTAAAGGCTGAATGCTGGGCTGTGCTCATCACAATGGTGGCCCAGTTACAGAGCACAAGCCGGCAGAGACTAACAATCCTCCATTTCCTCTGACCTAGCAGGCAGGGCGACGCAGTCAACTGTTACTCTCTGCACTCCCTTCCTTGCCAAGTCTGCCTATCATCCATCAAGTATTCCATCTGACCATTAGCTGGAACTGCTTGCTGCCTTTTCTCCCGTTCCCTGCGTTCATAGAAGGTTTGAAAGCACTTCTGTAATATTGATTGCCTGAATTTGATTTAAACGCACTCATAAAGTACATGAAGGCATGTGTTTATCTTTTGCTGGCCCCAATCCAAGATCAGCACCACTATGGCGGCAGTCGCACATGAAAAAATGTGAAAATGAGGAAAAAACGTGGAGGGATGGATTGTAAAATCCTCTACAGCCAGACATACATCACCGCTACGGCCATCTTTTGCTTTTCGTTTGATGCCTATCTCAAGATCAGCTGTACTGGATACAAAAGCATTCAGGAGCACGTTCAAAGCACGGCATAAATTCAGCCAGACAGATGCATGAAGTGTGACAACGTAAACCCAGTGCATCCTCTGGAACAAAAGCAAACAGACAGGGTACTCCATCACTACTTGGGCGTGAAGTCAGAAACTTTCATGTGGCATGGAAGAACCAAAGGCAGGGGACTATTTTACCCTAAACATGATCCCTATGGATTTTGTAATCCCCAACATTAAGTTTAAAAAGCCTCTAAGCGCACAGCACGAATTAAGAGTGGATAAATCGGTTGGGATTTCCAACAAAACCTGACCATCTCTAGATAAGACTGATGAACATGTGCATGAGCCAACACACATATACTGTTCTTCATAATTATATGATTCCTAATGGAAAATGCAATGACTCGATTAATTGTGCAGCTGTTTTGGAAATCTGAAATAATACATTAGAGCTCATTTCCTCGTAATATTTTCATAATGACATAGATCTACTTAGAAATAATGTAAAAAACACCTTAATTTTGGTCTTTGTGTCCATAATTGCGATAAATTATTAGTTAGTGATACGTACTTATTATGAGTTCCAGTAATTGTGGTATTTTCTTCATAAATTTCATGCGCACTGTTTTTTTAGTCACTCAAAGTTCAATAAAGAGACTAACAAGGCTCATCTAACTCCTATCAGAGAATCAGGCCTGTTATGTAGATCATGGAAGTCTGTGAAGATCATTTGGCCAAATGAGTGAAAGCCAAGAGCAAGAAATCACATACCTGAGCCGCAAGGCACGGCAACATCAGCTGGAATGACCACCAGTGCGGTTAGCTGAGAATTATGTCTTCTCACTGTAGTTTAGTTAGTCCGCATAACTAATTCAAAGCAACTGGCTAGCACTGTCTTCCAAATGACATCAGGTATCCAAATGATTTCTGAAACTGAATCTTATTCCAGCAGAGACTAAACGGACCTCAACATTCGTAACGCAGACAGGAACCATGCACCATATCTAACGTGCATGAAATCTGAGTGTTCACATGTGCACACTTCTCTCTCATAGTGAGATTTCCTGTCTAGGAGTGTATTAGCGTGCAGGCCGCAAAACCACGTTATTTTCAGAGTTGTCAAACTCTTCAGTCCTTGCCGGAAAATACTGAGTAGCACTTATGTGTTAAAGAAACAAGACGACAACATATGAGAAACCTCTGAATTAGGTTTGAATTTGGGTGAATCTCACATATCCAGGTAACATTTCACCCCAAAATAAAGCACAAAAAAAAACAAAGCAAAAAATAATCATAATTGTGATTCATTGTCACAACGCAAAAAAATCTTGAAGGTCTTATGAATTTTTCATATAATTTTATTTTATTTATCTATCCATTTATTTGTTTATTTATTTATTATTTAGTACTGAAATAAATGTATGGAGGGTGATGACCACCACCCATATCACTCTTCTCTTTCAAAGGAAACCTCACGATTGATGACATCACAAGGGTCCCTCCTTATATAGCAGGAGTGACCCTTGTGATGTATAAACATATATAAATTTGGGGTAATTTTTTTCAAAGAAATGAACACTCATTAAAAGTCATTAAAAACATTTATAATGTTACAAACTATTTCTATTTCGAATAAATGTTTTCTTTTGAAATTCTATTCATCAAAGATTCCTGAAAAAATGTATCTGTTAAATTAACTGTTTTCAATATATAATAGTAAGAATAATATTATAATAATTTATTATAATAAGAAGAAATGTTTCTACAGCAGCAAATCAGCATATTCAAATGATTTCTGAAGGATCATGTGACTGAAGACTGGAGTAATGATGCTGAAAATCCAGCTTTACCATCACAGGAATAAATTACATTTTAAAATACATTAGAGTAGAAAAAACTTATTTTAACTTTTAATAATATTTAAAATATGATTGTTTTTAATGTATTGTTGAACAAATAAATGCAGCCATGCCAAACTATCGAATGTTAGTGTGTTTGTGCGTATATATATTTATATATATGCTTTCCATTCCTGACTAGCACAAGTTAGTTCTCTAATAACATCCTCCTCCTCCAGATAATGACATCATTTTTAACGGGAACAGAACAGAAAACAGTATCAAAACTTGCCTGAGCTTGACCACAGCATATTACTGAAAGTCTGCTATGCCTATTTATAGGAATACATCCTTAAATTACGACACAGACATTTAAAAGAATGTCAAATTTTTTTATTTTTTTTAAACATTCAAGATAGAGCTGAACTCAAGGAGTGAGTGTTTGCTGTATCAACGTATCTGGGTGCTCATCTGTCTGTTGAGATACTTCCTGTGTGCCGTGCCAGTCTGCACCTCTCGGCCCCATTAGAGGAAGTGGTGAAACCAAATATAAGCAGTTCCCTGCAAAGGTGCTCAGAGCTCAACAACACCTCATCACATGACAGCTGAGGTCACGACGATATGATTTGGGTCAAATGTCAAAGATGTTTGTATTCATGATCTTTTTATTATTTTGAGGCTGATTACATGTGATTTTAAATGCATATATTTTTGACTGTATATTAACAGTGATATATTGCTCTTTTGGGATGTCATGTATAGTATATTGACAGCAATTCTATCTGACACAAAAAAATTCTTTCCAAACATAAATGTACCCCTTGGTCTCTATTGCATGATCAGAATTATTTCAATCACGAATTGTTTAGAGAGCCCAATCCAAAGAGGAGTGACCAACCCTAAACAATTGTGATTGTCAGCACATTTCCAACCGACTTGTTCAGTTTGTTTGAATTGATAATGTAAGCAACCATTCTTTGTGAAGTAGGAAAGGCTGAGGTCCAAAAATATCAAGAGGGAGACCACCCTGTCTAATTCTGAACCTGATAACTTAGCATTTCATTCCTAACAGACACTCTTATCTATGGCATGCTTGATGGCTTATCTCCATTGAAAATTGTGCAATATCTCGGAAAATATATCTTTCGTCATTTTCCCAGGCTCTCATTTGTGGTTTTGAACTCAACCACAACATAGAAGTTAACAAAAGCAACTTCAAATTCAGACCGTGAATGAGCAGTTCCTGTCAGTAGCTTTTGATTGGGATATTACATAATCATGTTCAGATTTTCAAACACTGATATTATTTGATTGACATCTAACCTTGGTTGGTGTTTTTTTTCTGGCTGTCGCGGCCCGCCCCCTCAGGCATGGTGTGATTCTATCACAGGAAGTAGAAACCTGCAAAACAAATGCAAACTGTTAAAAACAAAACACTTTCAGTTGATCTATAAGCAATGTTATGTGACAAATGTAGTGAAAAATATGGGCAGAAAAAATTTAAAAAATAAAAATAATGACAGTAAATATATATATTTCACATATACCGTAGATGTTCTTTTCTGGAATAACAGAATCAGCATATTTATAGCATGAACAAAAACACAACACAACACAACACAATACAACACATAATAAAATAAAATAAAATAAAATAAAATAAAATAAAATAAAATAAAATAAAATAAAATAAAATAAAATAAAATAAAATAAAATAAAATAAAATAAAATAAAATAATGTTAACCCCAACTCTCTCTCTGTCCTAGCGTGTATCCCATATTTGTATAGGGTCCGCTTGTTTGCATGCTTTTCGCCACTTGGCTCGGTCCAGGGCATCATCAGTGGTGATATTTACTGCGCGCATATCCTCCGCCAGACGATCGAGCCACCGCTTCTTCGGCCGGCCACGCGGTCGTCGCCCGGGTGGTGATAGATTATACGCCGTTTTCACCACTGTCTCATCGGCACTTCTGATGACATGGCCATACCAGCGGAGTCGGGCTTCACGCATCTTATGGACTATGGGCACCACGCCCATGCGCCTTCGGACATCTTCGTTCATGACGCGGTCGAATCGCGTGAGGCCGAGGGACCAGCGGAGCATCTTCATCTCCATAACATGGAGGGACTGCTCATGTTTGGTGGTGGCTGGCCAACACTCGGAACCGTACAACGCGACCGGGCGTACAACGGTTTTATAAATCTTGCCCTTGAGTGATATGGGCATTCGGCGATCACAGAGAATGCCTGTGACTTGTCTCCATTTGAGCCATGCTGTGTTGACTCGGGCTCGGGCGTCAGGAAGAGAGTCACCATCGCTCCGGATTAGAGAACCAAGATATTTAAATTCGGTGACTTTGTTTAATGGCTGCCCTCCAACTCTGATTGTCCCGTCGCTCTGGGTTCCGCACTCCATATACTCTGTCTTTTTGATGTTAAGGCGCAGTCCGTGCGCATCTAACCTCTCATTCCAGCCTTGCACTTGACGTTCAAGCCCACAACGAGTTTTGTCAGCTTGGAAGATATCGTCGGCGAATAAAAGTGACCAGGGCTGAGACACCTGAATATCCCCCGTGGCAGTATCCATGCAAAGGATAAAAAGAAGCGGGGAGAGGGCGGATCCCTGGTGCACGCCAACGGTGGTCGGAAATGTTTTGGACAGGCCTGCAGGGCATCGGACGGCGCTGGTGGTGTTGGTATAGAGAAGCTGGATCCATCGTACGTACTCTTCAGGGGCACCGTGAGAGCGGAGGGAATGCCAGATAAGATCCCGGGGCACACGGTCAAATGCCTTCTCGAGGTCGAGAAAGGCCATGTGTACTTGCTGGTTCTTCTCCCGGTGCCTCTCTAGCAGCAGCCTAACGAAGTGGATCGCATCAGTAGTGCCGCTTCCTCTAACAAATCCGCACTGATTTAGACTGATGGAAACGATCTTCCGGAGGCGGGTGTCAATTACACGCTCAAATATCTTCATGGCATGGCAGAGCAGGCGAATTGGGCGGTAGGTATTGCATTCGCTGACGTCGCCTTTGCCTTTCCAGATCGGGACCGTTACGCTGGTGGCCCATGTTGAGGGAATGGTACCCTCATCAATGATCTTATTAAACAGTCGGACAAGAACTTCAGTGCCTCGGTGTCCGAGTAACTTCCACGCCTCAGCGGGAATGTTATCGGGTCCCGGGGCCTTTCCTTTCTTCATCTTTTTCACTGCAAACTCGACCTCTGCAAGGCTGATCTGCGGTACCGGCCCGAGAATGGGGGCGCTGCTTGTGATCAGTGGATGCGGGAATTCCATGTTGCAAATCGAGTCAAAATACTCTTTCCAGCGTTGCAAAATGGCGGGTGGATCACGAAGGACTTGATGGTTGGAGTCTTTGATATTCATTACTTGACCAATATCCAGTGTCGAGCAATGGCGAGCATTTGCGAGTTTGTAGATTCGGTTGGCTCCTTCAGGCATGTCGAGCTGTGCATAAAGCTCGGCGTGGTGTCGGGCCTTTGCGGTAGCCACCACCTTCTTCGCTATCGACTTCTGTCGTCTATGTTAACCCCAACTAATTAAATTAAATTAAAATAGCTCAGATTAAACTAACACATCACAGAAGAAGGTTTGTTTGTAAAATAAAAAAAATAAAAAAAAAATAAAAAATAAAAAATCTCTACTACACACTACACAGTCAGCTCCAACATAAGTCAGAACATTATTACCATCCAACAAATGTACTGTATACTCCCATTAGTTTAGACTGAGAAAAACTACTGCAAACTGACTCTCTTTATCAGTTCTAAAGTGCCTTCCGCTTCTTTCATAAGAAGAGGAAGACAATGAAAAAAAATATATAGAGGAAAAAAATACCAAAGGTCTGAGCCAAAGCAATTAAAGAGCTGAAACGCGATAGATGCTATGAGTAGGTGGTGGGGGGTGGGTAGCTCGCAGCCTTCTCTCTCTCTCTCTCTCTTAAAAAAGAAGAGAAAATTAAACATATGTAATGGTTGGCACAGACACAAAAATCTCTCTTTCCCAAATGTTGAGCATGTGTCCTGTCAGCGCAATTGGTGCTGGAACTTCAGGAAAAGGAAACAATAGGGACAGACAGGGCTCCTCTATGATGTGTTAATGTTTATCATATCCCGACAAGCCGTCTCCCACGTCACCTGCCCCGGCCTTCACTCCACAGGCTCCCTGCTGCCCGTCACTCAGAGGACAACACAAGCAGGAGAGCTCAACATCTGAGGGATAAGCTTTTAGCTATCCAGCCACCCTTCATAACTCAGAAAATGACAGAAATAGTTCACAGCATAGGGTAGAATTTCTACTTTCTCGATTTGCTCTGATGTCTTGCAATAAAATTGACACAGGTATTTTCCTTCAACTTGATTTATGATTTTCAATAAGGAGTTTTCTATTATTTAAACATAAAAAAAGAAAAAAAGGGGGAAAAAATGCATATCACCCAAATGAAAATTTCCCTAAAATAAAACAGAAAAAGAATATTATAAAGACAATCTTTTCCTTTTTTTCTAAATAGTTAAAAAAAATTGTTCTAAATAGTTTTACTAAATAGTAATATATATATATTTAAAATAAAACAATTAGGCTGCCTGTCAGGCAACGTCGGGCCATTTTTGAGTGTCGGCTGAAGTCATTTTTCGGTGTGTTCCGCACCGTTGGCTCTAGTCGGACGCCGTCTGGGTTTTTTTTTTGCGCCGATGTAGAATCAGTGTCGGGCAAGGGGGTAATCTTTCAGCCGAAACTGAAGCTTCCCGGGGCCGCCATTGATTAGCAGACCATCACCTGCTGTTAGCATACCATTGACTCTCATTAATTTTGGCATCACTTTGACAGCGAATAACTTTACATCTGAGGCGTTTAAAGACTCTATTTGTCCATTATTTCTTTCTAAAGAAACACGACAATGTATAAAAGGCTCCATTACCTTGTAGATTACGTTATGGCCCCGTAGAAGCAGTTTTTGTAAAAATAGGCTAACGATTGCGTCATAACCACGCAGCTCTCTGTCGCACAGTAGAGAAATTACCGTATGGACAGGAGGAGAAGCTCGCGCGCAATCGGGGGGACGTGGAGGCAAAGTGACAAAATAATTAATCAGAATACTTAGCAAAAGTTGCTCCTGCTCCTAGCTCATGGACACCTCCTACTCACGCTCTCCGTCTCTGCAAGTTTCGGAAGGGAATGATTCAGATTTCTCTTGGCACAGCTACTAGAAGACAGACGGGTTGCTCACGTCACATCTACGTCGTCAAGCTCAGTTTGAGTCTGCGCAGTACGCTCAGCCATCAGGAAGTGAGTGCTTCTAATTGACTTCACTTTTCTCCGTTGAACCCAATGGGGTCGCTGTGTCCATTTCTTTTACTGTCTATGGTGTCGGGCCGTTGGTGAGAGAGAGGACTCTGATTGGTTGTTCAGCTTTGTGAATGAGTCAGTGCATGAGAATAATAGCAAAACACAGCAGCAAGAAGTCAAAACTGTACAGGTAATTTTAATTCTAATTTTAGTTCTAATTTTACGTCATCTTACCTGCGAGTCTTCCTTGGCGAGTACTTAAAGGAACCGTATGTAAGATTGTGGCCAAAACTGGTACTGCAATTACTTTCAAATTACTGTAGATCTGTGTATCCCCTCCCCCTCCCCCCTGACTCGAGGTTGCCAGATAGGCTGCAGGATCCAGCAGGAACGTAGGCTGCTACGTAGCTGTGGTAACTAGAGCAGAGCTGGCAACCCCGATGCCGAAACACTACTGACTTCGTGATTGGTAGATAGGTGGAGGGTGGAGCATCAGGCCAAAACACAACATGACAACATCAACATCAGTTGAGGGCTGCAACTTCACTTTTTAAATGACAATATCCTGGCCGGACTACTGTTGTCAGTGATATAAGTAATTGAAATGAACATGATTTCTTAATGTCTAGTGACATATCAGGGCCATTTTATGATTAATTGAAATACATTTCTTACATACAGCTCCTTTAAATATTAACACGAGCGGCGTGGAATAAAGAAAGTGATCATCAGGATTGATATTCAAAACGGTATAAGCTAAGCACGCCCTGCTTTATTTTCGGTTTGTGTATCTGCAGCATCGGTTTCCCTTTTTGAATGACGAATATAAACCAAAAATCGAAAACGCCATTTTCGGGCCGCCGAAATTTTGGTGCATCACTATTCGGCATCCCCCCCTCCTCCCCTCCCCCCCTCCTCCCCTCCTCCCCTCCTCCCCCTCCTCCCCTCCTCCCCTCCTCCCCTCCTGTCAGAACAGACATGCAACCTGTTTTTTTTATCACAATCCAACAATTGACAAACCCTGATCTGAAGTTTTGGATCAAATACCCGAGAGGGACAGAGTCGGTCTGGGCGTGATACAGACTAGCTCCTGTTATTTAGGCAGCTCTGTTTGTCTCCATACTTCTGCTGCATTGAAACACTCAAAGCCAAGCGTAATGATCTGTTTTGGATGTCTACTAACCAGACCAAATTAAAAATTACCCTGGCACTTTTCCATGCACTGTCCTTCAGAGTGTTTCTCACCGCAGTCCCCCGGGTCCTTTAGAGCCCATTTCCAGCTCTGCCTCATTAAAGGCATCTCACTTCCTGTAACTGCAAGCATGAAGGTTGTAGAACACTACAAGCCTTTGCGGTTAAAACCCCATGTATGTTTTTGGCTCCAGAGCTTGTTTGCTGAGAAATTCCCAAATTCCAGAAATGGATTGTGGTAAAAATTAACTCGCTTCACGACAACAGTTTCTAATAGCGAATAAATGTTACCGTCAGGGGGGGAGGTGGGCGGCGGTGACAACAAGTATTTTTGAGGCCGAGTGGATGCGAGCCAACATCTGGTTAGCCAGCGCAGAGGTTAGAATGAGGTTAGCGAGACTCCACTCTCCCTAATGCAGAGCAGCCAGTCTCCATACGTCTTCCAAACACCCTGACGTGCTCCTCATGCAAAATTGCAACTTTGTCATATTGAAAAATGTTGAGCGGGAGGCTTTTTTCCACCCTGTAATTTTCATTACAGTTGCATCTCTCATGGCATCATTCCAGGTGCATCCGTACGCTCTGCACTTTGACAGCCATAGAGACAAAACTACCCCGCTGACAGAGTCCTATTACACTGGACAGCTGTGTGCGTGTTCTTGCCTGCACATGTGTGTGAGTGTTTTGGGGAGTTTTCTTTTGCGTCTCTAAAAGGTAGTAGAGCTGGATGACAATTATATGTTAGTGGGAATGAGTTCACTGTTTTTTGTATTGTAATATAAAATAGTCAGTCACTGACAAACAGCAGAGCCCTTAAAGGGACAGTTCACCCAAAAATGAAAATTCTGTCATTAATTACTCACCCTCATGTCGTTCCAAACCCGTAAGACTTTCGTTCATCTACAAATGAAGATATTTTTGATGAAATCTGAGAGGTTTCTGTATTCTCCATTGACAGATACGCAACTACAACTTTGACGCTTCAAAAAGTTCATAAAGAGATCTTAAAACTAATCTATATGATTTGAGCGGTTTAGTCCAAAGTTTTCTGAAGAGACTCGATCGCTTTATTTGATGAACAAATTGAATTTAGTCTTTCTTAAAGCTCTCACAAACGTATTAATTTTCTTCATAGATATTTTGCAACGAAAAAGACAAAGCAGAAGCAAAGCTTCTGGTTTTAACTAAGAAAAAAGTTTTAAAACTATTGCTTTGACACTGAACTGTAAAGAATTATCAACAGATGAATTCATATTGCTAACAGAGCTCACTACTGTAAACACGCTAACACCCAATGCAACGTCCTTCTATCTTAAACTGTCTGACACACAAGAAGTGCATGTTTGTGTGGAGAGAGGTGAAGATGTGTTTTGATGTTCAACAGCTGATCTGTTCACAAAGTGAGGTCAATGCTGATGCACCCAAACACATAAATAAACAGGAGCGTGACTATTGTAGCCCATGTGAGGGGGGTCAGTTCTGGCCCTGAAGCTCTATTGTCTTAAACTGAGAGTTTTGAAGGTTATTGTTTGTTTTTCAGCTGACCTTCACATTTCCCCGTGGAGCCGGACCACAGCTCTGCCATCCACCTCTCCACTCCCCCTCCGACATGTCTGCCCAACTCCATCACCATATTTTTTTAGTCTTTTCCTTGTTCAGTTAGACAACAAAGGCTTCCCAAACACAATGGATAATGCTCAGTTGGGGTAGTGACCCATACTTACACAAATGCTGGTGAGGAAATGCAGTGGGCATGAAAGCAATGTGGCAGTGAGGAGGGAGGGACAGTAATGCAGGCCAAACTGTATGTGGTCCTCAATCACGTGAGGTTGAGAGGAGTTTGAGGAGCCTTTTGTTTCAAGTCTTTGTTCAATGTTGTACCATCTTGTACAATAATAAATGGGGGTTGTAAAATATGGTAATAACAAAACTGTTTCTAAGAACAAATAATTGGCTCAAGGTGAAATAACAATTAGAACTGAAGACATGGACATGTCACTTCTGCTTTTAGAAAATCACACCCAATTTTTGGGGATAAATTATTTCATATTTCAAGAGTTTAATTTTGCTTGACAAATTATAATTATATAATGTGTCCCCCTCAGTTTTTTAATGTTCAACATATTTCATGGACAAATTTTGTCGTTTTTGGAATTTGGCCTACATTTTGAAATGACCCATCAGTACAGAGTGTAACAGCTGTGCATCAGTAATGCAGTCCATGTGAGATCAACTGGCCAGAAAGACCAGAGCGTTCCCTGACATTCACACTATGAAACAAGGCCAGTGACCTCACAATGACCAATAGAAAGCAGTTTATATAGTTCAAAAGAGCCATTTTCATGGCTCTTCAGAAATGTGTCATGATTGCACAGAAAGGCAATCATTCCCCAGAGAAAATACAGTGTGGGGAAAGAGTTTTGGCCGAGAGGGCTGAAACATCCAAGTTCCTGAGGCTCAATAAAAGTGTCATCGGGTGTAGTGAAGAGTGGGGCTATAAAAAAAAAGGCCTGTAGCCTTGAGCTCTTGCCTGGTCCACCAGGGAAATCCCCTTTGTTTCAGTACATGCAACTAATTATAGAAGGAAAGCTGCTCTACAAATGGTGTCTATAAAATAATAAGTGTCTGCCCATAAAGCTCAAGGTAACAAACTAGCATGCAGCCTAATCAATTTATCAGCGATGGGAAAAGGGGGGCTAATGGACCTTTTAGTAGCCAGGAAAAGGAAACGCTATGTCATGCATAGTGTATGTCATGCATAGCTTGGGAAGTTAAACAGTTATATATTACAAGCAGGAATGTCTCTAGTAGACAAAGATAAGAGATAAAAAAAGACAACTGGATAAATGATCCAGGCAAGGCTAAGTGTAGACAGAAGGTATGATGCAGAAATGTTGTGAACTTTGCTCTGGATGAAAGAACAGTGGGTGCAGATAGAAACCTGGGGTGATCAAGAGTCATAGAGAAGCGCAGGAGGGTGGGACCGATTACTCATGGAAGACGCTGTCAAGTCAGGCAGAGAGACACTGCGGATTTGAGTCACCAGACAGAGGACTGCATTCACAGCTGTGAGTTTTTACACACCTGCACTTTGAAACCCTCACAAACACACCCGTTCCATCCCCACTGCAAACACAAGACTCCTTGAGAGAAACAGAGTCAGAAAACTCCACCGTCAACAACTTTGTCCCCTCCCATACCCAGCTCTTTTCTCCTCCACCAGTGTCAGAAATGCCTCTGTTTAAGTCAGCCATGTTTTCACTACTACCTCCATTAGAACCTCTACATGGACATCTGCTGGGCAGATGCTCTTATCTGGGAATATCTTAGAACATTTGCATTTGAGATGAAAATGAAACATCAAAATTAAATGCATTTTCTAATAGAACATCTAATGCAAATACAACGCTTAAAAGGGTCAGTTCACCCAAAAATTAAAATTTATGTCATTATTTACTTACCCTCATGTCGTTCCAAACCTGTAAGACTTTCGTTCATCTTCCAATTTGGTCTAAACCACTCAATTCATATGGATTAGTTTTAAGATCTCTTTATTAACTTTGTCTTTGAAGCATCAAAATTGTATAGCGTATAGCTGTCAATGTAGAATACAGAAAGCTCTCAGATTTCATCAAAAATATCTTCATTTGTGCTCCGAAGATTACATAAAGTATTACGGGTTTGGACATGAAGGTAAGTAAATGATGACTGAATGTTAATTTTTGGTGAACTAACTCTTTAAGCCCAAAGTATACTTTGCGTATACTTACAACAGTATTCTTCGTTTGATAGCGTGCAAGAACACAATAAGCAATCATCACATGCACACTAGAAAGCTTCATCTTTGTCTACTGTCTGCACTATTTCTCTCCTAAATTTATGAGCGCTAAAAATTTTGTTGTGCCCATTTAAATTTAGTTGCGGTATCTTGTTTACATGAGCATCCATGGTTGTTGTAGTCTTGAGTAGTTTGCTGTCGTTGTTCCGATTCCTCCATTTCTTTTCCGACTGTGAAACAATGGAGCAGGTCATTTAATTGCACTAATAAGTGCAAAAATATTTAATGTGCATGTGCATGCTGAGCGTAAAAAGTATGTACAGTTAAAAAAAAATCTGACTGAGCACATACACTATGTGTATACTATGCTGATGACAAAATAGACTTCTGGCATTAAAGTTCAGCCATTGCAACAAACATTCTGACACTATGAAAGATGATACACAGAATTCGAGCTGCGCTTTGCACCTCAGTCACGTATTGTACCGCATCACTCCATGTGGGACATGGAGCATGAAGCTGGGAAGCTCATCAGCCCAAATTCTTGTAGCTGGGGTGCACTGGGAGGAAATGGGGATTTGGTGTATTTCCTCCTACCTCTTAGGAGGAGAGGGTTTGTCTCCTAAATTCATGGTAAACTAAGCAGCGGGCCGGCATTAGCAAGGACAGTTTTCCAAGTGAATAAGTGGATGGTGAAAAGGGGATGTTGGCTTTCAAAGCAAACAGAGCTTTGCATGTTAACCTTCACATTCAAAGGTCCAAACATCCAGAGGGAGGGTTTGGCTGACTTCCTGTCACTCAGTTCAGATTCCATGACCAATCCCAAAGCCTATTCTTCTCCTTGATATGATTAAAATGACCAAACAATACCCCTTTCCCCCCAAAGACCCAAATGGGCGATATTTAAGATATTTTTTTGCCCTGAGAAGTGCTGCAATTTTCAAAATAACATAATAAGCTGGAAAAACCCTGAAGTGTCATTTGCGGAGAGTTAGAGTTTTCAGAGCTCAAATCCATGTGTGTTGACATTTTCAAGAAAGTTAGACCTTAAGGTCTGTCAGTGATCTGTTTTTACCAAGTATACACGTCTACGTGTTTGAAAGGAAAATAAACGTGATCCCATGGCTCTACTGAAAGATGAAATGACAGATAAACTGTGTGGTGTGTGTTTAGATCATAAAGCACAACAGCATGAACTTGCTAAACAGCAGCATATAATGTAATTCAGAATAGCTGGGATGCATTAAATAAGTTTTTGTCCCATCAATCACATGATTTCACTGATCCAAGATGAAGTTGAGTTTCTTTTTTAATAGCAAATGACATATTTGGGGCTTAGCTCAGGCAATATTTGCACATACAGATTCCCACTTGTAAAGACTGACATCTTTTCAATGAGTTGTATTCCCGGCTGAACTAACGAGTGAGTAAATTGAGACCAGACGGGATTCGTTGGGAAGTTTTATTTGTCCACCCCGAATAGTCAGCATTCCAGCTGCTAAAGAAAATAGTGTTTGTTGAGCAAGAGAGGGGGGCTGTAAGAGTGGTTGAGAAAGTTTGGACTTTATAAATGTCTTACAAAAGACCTGATGCTGAAACCAATCCCATGTTGAAGGGTTTTCCAGTGCTGCCTGTGAGCTAAGGCTGAGGTAATACACATGTTACAGAATGAGTCTATACCCTGCTGGAAAGAACCCCGATCTTAAAGCAGCCTAAGGTTTTTAGCTGGTCTGTTGTGATGGTTTTAAAGAGGTTTTGTGAACACACCAGGCTGGAAAACCAGCTTAAAACAGCAACAAGGTGTACAGAACCCTGCTGAAAATAAACACCTTAATCAAGCCTAAACTGGCTTGCTGGTTTAAACTGGTCCAGACTTGGTCTCACAAATAAGGTGTTTTAATTTGGTTTCACTGGTCTCCCATTCTGACCAGCTAAAAGTTCATACAATCCATTTAAAAACCAGACAACAGACCAGCTTAGTTTTTTTCCCCATGCAGGCTGCAATGAGATGAAATCATAATAAGGAACTGAATGGTAAAAAATTACTCTGGAGCAAGTAAATAGATGTTGATACAAATTATACATATTAATTAGGCCTACTATAAAAAAAATAAAAAAATTATGTTTACAGGTAGGCTACTGTTTTAGAGGTCCAAGACATGATGAGGATGATGATGATGATGATGATGATGATGATGATGATGATAGACCCCCACAACACTTCTTGACTTGCACTCATATTGTGTGATTTATTAAGCTCTGTTGTTTATTAAACTGTATGTGCCAGTTCTTAGACTCAAAAAAAAAAAGACGTTCTAAAAAAAAAAAAAAACGTAATGCTGTGCAACTTATCAGTAGGCCTACTGGTTTTCTACGTGGTACGTAGATATAACTTATATTTTCCTTATCTTTGATCGTGAGAAAATTGACTAGTCTTAAACAGTTGACAAGCTATAACATACCTTTACAGGTGTGCTGTTCGGAGACATCAAAAGTAACGCAGCCAATGTACGTACTCCGTTTCCAATCCTAATATCCCACTTTGAAGAAAAGAGTCAACAGTTTTCCCAGCTCGTGAGCATGAGTATTCCTGCTTGCTTTGACTAAACAATGCGTCTCGAAGCTTGGCTGCCTGTGGTGTAATGCCCTAAGCAACGCTGGATGCTCCAGTGTTCAGTTTCCAACTTTCTTGAGAGTCTCTCCGCTGAGTATGAGCTGTCATCATCCTCACTGGATACTGTTCGCGCGAACACAGTCCCATATATGAGTAACAGTCACGCGTCACTCGAATGGACGTTACGCGCGTGCGAAAGCTGAAAGAAACGCTACCGTTCAAAACTTAAAATTAAGTGTGGAACATCTTCGTTTTGGTTTCTTTGTCTTCGTTGATCACTCACACTACATGTAGACTGCGTAAATAATGCATTAATTACACAAAAAATGCTCATAAATTGTTTGTGGAGAACTGAGAAAGACTGAAGTGAGTTTGGAGGCTGCATGTGCCTTGAGAGTAAGTGAGCGCGAGTGTGAGAGAGGAGTAGAAGTGCCCCCCGTGTGGACACGGACTCCTTGAACTTCCTGTCAGCGTTAACTCCTTTACTGCTGCTGTCCTCATACATCATTTTGCTTCAGGGAATATAATCAGTCACACCAAAAGAGTACAATTACGACGGATGAGTGCAGAGTTCAACAAAGCCCCGTTATGTTACGAGGGCGTCTCTGTTAGCAGCGGCAGTTTATCAAATTTGTAGAGCTATTAAAAACGCGTTAAATTAGCCGGAGAGGTAATGATCTGTTTTTAAGTCACAGTGCCAACATCCTGAGGTCAAATAACCTATTAAGATTGAATTTACGTTATGTTTCCGTTTTCATAGACTTCATTTAGCCTACTGAGAGACTGGGGCTAGTTGTCACACCTTTTACTCCAATATTTAACTCATAGTGTGTGTGTGACAATTTGCCCCAGTAAAAATGTCACTCATTTGAAAACAGTTCAACCTTTCAGTTAAAATTTGCCCCTGATTAGTTGACCCAGTCTGAATGTATGTCAGTGTGGTTTCTCATAAAATTACGAAGAGTATAAACCTAACACTTAGCCTACGTTAAATGATTTTGGACTATAAAAATGTTTTTTGGGTCTAAGACCCCAAATAAAGCATGAAGATTGACCTGACTTTTATAGCAAAATATCACCAAACTAACTTCCAGCAAACTGAAATGACTCTATCACGTCATGTGTTCCGCTTGAATAATAAAGATATGTTACATTTACAGTATAGCGTGAGGAATAGTCAGACATGTCAGTGCAAGTAATGTCTTAAATCATCATCATAACGGTTTGTCATGCGCCTCTGAGATCACCTCACCCTTTAATCAAGCAAATGTTTTGGAAGAATCTAGAGTGAGAATAAAAAAATGTTTGAGAAAAAAAATTGGGCTTGTAAAGACTGTTTAAACCTGTTTCTCCAAAATATCCAAAGCATGTTTTTTTTTAAGAAATCCCTTTTTAAACAATCTAACATTAGATGGAATGCTCAATTAATGTTCTACAATGTTATCAGCTGTAAAACAAATGATTAGACAATGAAAAAGTCCATGCATCTCATTAAGAATTAAGTTAAATTGATAAGATAACCACAAAGACACATACTGACTCATTTGAATTCGTAAGGGAGGTAAACTGCACAAATTATTTACGAGAGTAAAGAATCAAAGGAGTGGATGGAGATCCAAGACATTCCAAGATCACATTTTACTTCTAGACAAACAAACAGGCTGTTGGATCTGAAGCGCTTCGAGGTGAGTGACCTTCCACACGGGGAATTCGTTTATTTTGCACAGATAAGGAGAAATGCATGGTTTCAATGAGGCTTTTGCCTAAATGTTAGGAATTCTGGTCCTCAGTTGTATAGTTTAATTGTCTCCGTGTAAACAGGCTGAGCAATAATAGAAGAATGTCATTGTTGAGATGTAGTGAAATCCCTGCCAGTCGTACAGACAGAAACACCATTACTGTTCCATCCAACCATCCAGTCCACTACTACTTCATCTCAAAACAGGACATTGTGTATTCCATTCATATGCAAATATGAATGGAATAAATAAAAAAATTTTGCTTAATTGTAATAAAAAGTATACATGGTCTGTATTACATTCAGAAGGGCTCTTGAATCCAAAAGTTCAATTGCATAAAATCTTGTTTTTCATTCAATCTCATCTGGGTTTTTTGTAATTCACCATGTCCAGTTTTGCCGTTTTACTTGTCATAATTGTTTACATTTAGCTGAAAGGCCTTTAAATATGCTATGATACAGATATGTTGGGAAATATGACTGTATCTTCTTATCCTAGAAAACAATTATGCACTGTAAAAAATTATAGTTGGTTTAACTTAAAAAAAGTAAGTTACCTGGTTGCCTTAAAAATTTAAGTTCATTGAAATTAAACAATTGAGTCAATGCAATGAAGGAGATTGGTTTAGAAACTCAAAATATAATGTTATCTGAACCACATTAATTAACTAAGTTGATTTGACAAAAGATAAAAAAGTTGTGATTACAAATAATGAAAAAAATTTGTTGACTAATCACTGTCTTGCACGTGTTCATGGGAAACAGCCAGAAAATCGCCACGCAGTCAATGACGGCAAATTGGCAGGGATCACAGTCACCTTTAAGCATGAGTCAATTGGAGACCGGTGGGGTCGCCACAAAGAAAGCCGCAGGCTTGCACAAATGATCCATGATTCAAATATACACAGTGGGAGGGTGAACGGGAGTGCATGTGCTTTCAGAGCAGCAGAGAGGCCTGTCGGTGGACAGGTATTAGAGTATACTCACTACAAAAAACTAGACTACACCACTGGTTCTATGCAGACCATTTCCATGGATGTTAAATTCATCAACATCCATGGATTCTGTACAGTTGAAAAGGTACTTTAGATTATTAAAATGTTATACACACACACCAAGAAAAATTATTTGGGGAATCTAAACTTCTATGGCATTGCTCCATTTTTTCATTACTCACCCTCATGTTGTTTCAAACTTGTATGACTTTCTTCTGTGGAACACAAAGAAGATATTTTGAACAATGTCTGTAATCAAATATTGGTGACATTGAGACATTTCTCTGAATATCTTTTTTCTTTCTGAAGAAAAAAAAAGTCATGCAGGTTATAAGAACAACATGAGGGAGGGTAAATGATGACAAAATATTTCTTGTTTTTGGGTGAACTATTTGTTCTAGTCTCCCATATTTTACATTATTTCTTAAACGTTAGTGGTTCCAATAAAGTCCAATGACAAATGTTGCCTCAGGCCATCAGGGAACTCTATTCTAAAACAGGAAACTGAAAACCAAAGGTGTTTTTGAGAGAAACATGAAAACCCGTTGGCAAATAATCAGCAGACATACTAAAGGAATTCTGCCTTTCAGCAGTAGTCAGTGGCTGAATGCCAAACAGTAGTTTTATTATGTAGCCCCCCCAATCCCCGCTCTGAAGATGGCCTAAACAGTGATGCTCTACCTGGGGTTGTTAGATATATTTCACAGGCCTCCAACAATGGAGATATTAAATGCCAGGAAGCTTTCCAAAGGTGTTCCCATCTGTCTCTTCTACATTCTTGGATGGAAAAAACACAGACTTAAATTCAAGAGACAATCACCATCAACAGAAAAAAACAGGTTGGATGATGAAAGCACAGGGAGTTGCTATCTAATGATCCAGCATGTCAGTGTGCAAGATCCAGGCGTAAAGGGGAGAAAAAGCTCACCACAGCTGAAAGCATTTTACTAGAGAAAGCCCATAGATTAGGCTACGCTCCCATCCAAAGCCACACACATCCCAATGACCTAGATATAAAAAACAGATATTGGGCCTAGTTCCTCTACCCGCAGTACCACTGGCATGGAGAGGAGCTGGAGTGGGGGAGTTTGAGGAGAAAACGCAGGCTCGTGTTTCTCTAATTTCAGGAGCCTGGTCACTGGCTCTGACCTGGAGCTGTTGATCAGCCTGAGACGCCATTAAACCACAATGACTGGCAACAGTCAGTTAGCGCCTTCAGGAGGTTACCACCACACCACACCTCAGCATGCGAATTTAACGATCAAATGTTGACTAATCACTGTCTTGCACGTGTTCATGGGAAACAGCCAGAAAATCGCCACGCAGTCAATGACGGCAAATTGGCAGGGATCACAGTCACCTTTAAGCATGAGTCAATTGGAGACCGGTGGGGTCGCCACAAAGAAAGCCGCAGGCTTGCACAAATGATCCATGATTCAAATATACACAGTGGGAGGGTGAACGGGAGTGCATGTGCTTTCAGAGCAGCAGAGAGGCCTGTCGGTGGAGGCCAATTACAGGCCTCTCTAGGTTGAAACATGAGGTTTAAAGCATTAGAAAATGTATGTAATTTGTTTCACTCATGTTTGTCATTTGCAGAACAGCGGAGCGACAACACAGCTGTAACAGAACATGTTTTATCAGGGGCATTATGGAAGGTATGTTGTGCAGATCTGAAGACATCTTCATGAATCGCTTTCTAATCATATGGAAGCCATTTGCCTAAGAGTAAAACAAAAACAAAGAAGCTTAAAATAAGATACATTTTCTAAATTAAACTTCTTTTGTGAAATATAAAAATCACAATTATGAGAGATGATGTTGCAAAGGTGGGATATACAGATAAAAGTCGCAACTGAAAAAAATAGATAGTTTCAAGGAATAAACTCATAACTGTGAGATAGAAAGATGAAATTGTGAAAGATGAAAAAGTAACGAGATATCAAGTTGCAAATTATGAAATATTAAGAAACAATTGTGAGAAATAATGTAATAATTATTAGACATAAAGTCGCAATAGTGAAATTTAGAGCCACAAGTGAAAAAAAATATTCACAACTGTGAGAGTTAAAATTGTTAAAATTGTCGCAACAGTGAGAAATAGTTGCAATTTTAAGATGTAGTTATGAATTATGAAATATAAACTCACAATTGTGACATATTAAGTTTCTCAGAGATAGGGCTTCTATATGATCATTGCTGTCAATTCTTGTTTAATTTCAATTTCTTAAATATCCCTTTTTTCTGATATTTGCTGAGATGACTCGACTTTCAAACATTTCAAATCAACTTGTTTAGTTTAGTTTAGTTTAGTTTAGTTTAGTTTAGTTTAGTTTAGTTTAGTTCCACAATTTCACACATTGCATTTGTTGCTACATCAGAAGCAGTTGTTGGGGTTATAGCATATTACAAAAGTAACAACAACTTTTTCAGCTGCCAAGGACTACAACACATTACCCACACAAAATATGGTAATATATCAGTCATCACAATTCAAGTAACTCGAGTTACAAACAAATAAGTTGGATACTGGTGTTCAAGATCTGCAGGAGCTTATAGCCAACGTCAAAACACGAGAGAATGGGGAAAAGGAAATCTTTGACTGCACCCCGGCTCGGTGGCATCACTACCATTTCAGTCCATATCATGCCAAAGGTGTTAAGCAATTGAAAGTAGTTACTCAGTTACTCAGCTATATTTTCGAAGCAGTATAAATTATGCAGTACAAAACACATTACATTTCAAAGCTGCAGCTACTACTATAGTACACACCACAGTTCAAAGTAACCTGCCCAATAACTGATCAGGAAAAACAATTGTGTTCTATTGTGAAAAAACTTGAATCTCATCATATTGTTTCCACAACAGACAAATCAACTTAGAATCTGAGTTGAAGATAAGCAGACCAGTCTTATCCAGGATTATAGCTTTAAGAAAGACTATACTGTCAAATGTGATCAGATGTGATAGTTCATGTTCAAATACATTTGACTGCTAAAAGATTACTTTGTTTTCATGAACTACATGAGCAAACTGAGGATTATGTCATTTGATTGTCTAGGCGGAGACAGAAGGGAAATAAAAAACCAAAGACTTATTTTTGTACATGTATGATTGTCCATATACCTCCAGAAGAAAGCCAATCTGAAGCATAAAACAGCACTCCTCATTTAGTTCACTTGTATAACTATCACCTTCAAAACAAGATATAATTTGCTTTGTGGTGTCCGCCAAGAGAAAACACATAATTTTATTGTTTCTGAGGTGACAGGTCAACAGAAACGGCGTGACGGTCAGCTGAACTGCAAACCATTGAACCCAAGACTATTGCTTTCAGTCACCAAATGACCCACAGGAAATGGCTGGAGCCTTTTGTGAAAGTAAACAGAGGGCCTACATCCTGTCTCTGTCCATCTCTAAACTGGACGTGACGGCTCAGCGTGAGAGTAATGTACTGTCTGTGGCTCCGGTTTTGATCGCTATACCACAAGTCTCTGTGAAATGCAGGCGATGGCTTCACACCTGTTACTGAGGCAAATGGGAACAGGGAGGTGCTGCATGGCTTGCGATCTGTTCCCGCAGCTGGTGGCAGTAACATTGTTTGAGTCCCTTCATTTTCCTTCCTTGTAAATAAATGCCTCAAATGTTTCAACATTTAAAGGCAAAACACATAATTCTTCCTACCCCTGAACGTTATTAAAACCATTTCCGCTGTAGAAATATTCTGGGTTCAGTACAAGATAAAGGAATAGCCTAGTTCACCCAAAAATACAAATTCTGTCATCCTTTACTCACCCTCAAGTTGTTCCAAACCTGTATGAATTTCGTTCTTCTGCTGAAAACAAAAGAAGATATTTTGAAGAATGGCATAGCCAAAGAGTTGATGAGCCCCATTGATTTCCATAGTATTTTTTCCCCATACCATGGAAGTCAATGTGGCTCATCAACTGTTTGGTTACCCATATTCTTCAAAATATCTTCTTTTGTGTTTAGCAGAAGAAAAAAATTCATACAGGTTTGGAACAACTGAGGGGTGAGTAAATGATGACAGATTTGTTATTTTTGGCTGAACTATCCCGTCAAACTCAATTGGTAGCTTACCAACTGATCTCATGACAGACTGTCCCTTTTTTTTTTTTTTTTTTTGACTTTAAGAGATACACAATTCTAGTTTAAAGGAGTACCAAGATATAATATCGCTTGTAACTTCTGGAGAGAAATAGCACAGACACTGGACAAGGACAAAACTTTCTTGTGTGCATCAGACACCACACCCTGCAAAAACTAATTTCTGGGAAAAGGCCATTTTTACATTTTACGATTTTTAAGGAAGTACATTAATTCTTCTGTCAAAATGTATGTATTATCTGAGCTTGTAATACTGATGTTTTAATCTTTTTTTTTTACAGTCGTTTTAGGGTTTTAAGCAGTCATGGCAACAAAGTTGTAAAAGTGGATATTATTTTACACAAAAAAGGTTGTAATCTATGTTTTCACACTAAAATCATATTGTTAAAGGTGCTCTAAGCGATGTCACACGTTTTTTAGGCTGAAACATTTTTTGTCACATCAAGCAAACATCTCCTCACTATCCACTAGCTGCCTGTCCCCTGAACACACTGTAAAAAAACGTGGTCTCTGTAGACACCACAGGCTCCACAAACGGCAAGAAAAACAAACTGGCCCAGCCTGGACCACGAAACTTAACAAACAGTGTTCCAGCCAATAACCGACAAGAATGATTTGGGGGTGGGGGGTGGGGGTTGGGGGGTTAGTGTGCGTGCACATGAAGGGGGGTGTGGGGAGTGGAGGAGAAAGAAGCATGAAGAGGGAAGTAAGCAAGAGGAGTGATGTCCTAACAACGACTAACGTTAAAATTGTATATTCTTGAGAATTTTGATATGGCCGACACACAACCAAAGAGACGACGTTCCAATGAACAAATAACAAAGAAGAGGGAAAAGGAGAAGGAACGCGCAAAGTCCCGAATTTACATCGGAAAAGCGTTCAAAAGGTGGCGAGAACTCCACTGGCTTCCAATCCGACATTCAGGTGGCTCTGTTTTTGCTGGACAGGTGGGTAAATCCAGTTTGTTTTTTCTAAATGGTTCATGACTGTTTCAGGAAGCACGGAAGGGAGGGGGAGGGGATGGGATGAGGAGGAGGGAGGGTCGAGCTAGCCTCCGTTTTGTTTGACAATAAGTGACATTACCCAACATCGCTTAAGAGCACCTTTAACTTCTTTTGGCTATAAACTTTCTTTTGGAGTATTTTAACATTTTACAGAAAGTTTGCTAAAACTAAAAAAACTAAAAATGTAGTCCAATTTTCAAAAGGATACAACAGGCATCTTTGGTGGGCTCTAATATTTCACATCTCCTATTTGTCCACCCATAATCCCGAAAGCTCTCTTTTGTAAAGGCAGCTGTGGGGAAGTCTAACAGTCAGTGACCACCCAGAGATCCACAAGACCTGCGCCAGTTATCTTCTGTGCTGTTCAATACAGATCTCCACCCTCAAAAAGTTCATCCATGAGACATTTATTCAGCACACTCCTTACCAGACTTGACTCAAGTAGCTATTTTTGTTGTCTGATAGGCTGCCCACCAAAAAGCCTGATCCTTCATAAATTAGGTGACTCTATATCCAAAATATTCTGAGAGACTGAATTCTCTGTGAATGATGTCATATCCTCTCACAAGTAATGAAACGGTACAGGAAGACTCTGTGGGAGAATATCTGGCTATTTTGATTGTTTGGCTGGAAACAGTTTTGTTTATTAGGTCACCATAATACCGGAATGCAATGTGAAAGAAAGAGTTTCTTACCAGTACATCATCTTTTTAGACTTCTTTTGGCACCAGATCTCGAATGCAAACACTTCAAACACAATCAGATGCCACATATTTTAAATTCACTCTCGCTTTAGTTTCTCTCTCCCAACCTCACACTATGAGCAGTTGAAAGTGAAAGTTTATTTTGTTTCTTTCACATTAGTTTCAGATCATGTTAGCCACCGCCATTTTGGAAACAACGTCAGATGGCGCTTCTCATTGAAATCTTCCCAATTCTAAAAAAAATCATAATTTGATGCATTGTAAAGCAAGGCCATTGTCATGAGAAATCGAGTCCCCCCCAGGAATTGGGTCTCCTTTAGGACCTAGGTAATGCCTGATCAAAAATTATGGTGATTTCTTGATTAATTAATACCTATTTAACTATTGTATGATGTTTATTACAATAAGTGCACAAACAACATGCTTGGAATAAATTAACTGTCATACTAAGTAAACACAAACATCATTAATTTGAGACATGTAATTGGGAACCATATTGAAAGCCAAAAACATACCTAATATAATAAACACAGCAGGCTAATCTGGTAAATGTATGCTATGCTAGTACATAAGCTAGCTAAAAATTGTGAGAATGAGAAATGCTTGATTTCACAACCTATGTAATTTAAAAGACATTAATGGTCATTATAACATTTTAAACGTCATAAAGCATTACTGTCAGCTTTGAACATTTTTATGGTAAAACAGTTGTCAAATATTAAATGTTTAGGTACTTGCATCTCACCATGCACTCTTTTAGTTCTAAAACAAGAGCGCATTGGAATTCGTTCTTGTCTTCTGTGAACAGTAAGCTCCGCCTCCTTTGATTTGATTGGCCATCTCAATCATGTTGACATTGATGAGCGCTGTTAGACCGCTGAGGTGGAACTAATCTTTTTGAAACTTGCTGTCGTCCTTACAACCATAGATATCATATATAAAGGCTAGATGTCTCGTGCGCGCTGCCGGCCAATGGAGGTCGACGTCCGCACGTGGCGGCCATCTTATCACAGGGCGCTCGCTCACTCGTTTAATGGTGCATGTATTTTTAAATAACCATAACTTGCTCAATTTTCTACCGATTTTCAAACGGTTTGGTTTGTTATAAACGTCAGAGTTTATTTGTTATAACATACATGTTCAAGCATTCGGAATTATAGCCACGTTAATAACGTTTGTAAGAAACCAAACCGTTTGTAAATCCGTCAAGATTTCAGCGAGATAAGAGGATTTGTGTGTGCATGCTGATCACTCACCTTAATTCACAGCTTCACTGTGACAAGATGGCCGAACGGTGATGCCGGAAGTGACGGCGCCATAAGACATCTAGCGTTTATATATGATATCTATGCTTACAACAAGCAAAGAAGTGTATAATCTGAGATGGACGGTAACAAAGTACATTTACTTGAGTACTGTATTAAAGTAGGCTACACTTTTGAGTTTCAGTACTTTATAGCCTATTATTTTATCTGGAAACATTTTACTTTAAATTCACTACATTTGAAAGACAAATTTTGTACTTTTTACTCCACTACATTTCTGTCAAGGTCCTTGAGTAGAAAGTAGTAACGTTAGTCGGGGATGATTTTGGTTGGAAATGAAAGTCAGATTGACGTCAGAACCCGACGTCGGATCAGAATTTTCATTTTCAACCACAATAAAACGTCTGTCCAACATTGGAGATTTATGTCAATCTGACGTTGGATTCTGACATTAACCCGATTTTCATTTTCAACATTGGGTTTGGTCTTCTAAATGCGAATTTTGTCATTGTTTTGGAGCACACTAGCTTATAGATAACAGTAAGGCAAACATATTCATACTAAAAGCCAAAAAACTAAATAGGGCACTATTTGAGGGAACAGCCATTTGGGTGTCCGAAACCATTGTGGACGTTATTGAGTGCACTTATTCAATCTCACATTCAATCCCACTTCTGGAACTTTGTTCTAGAAATAAATTCAATAGTGATATGAGGTAGGCAGGCATATATTCAGAGGCATATTGTAAGTACTGCATACAACAATGCAACAATAATAAAACAATGCATTGACATTTAGGCCTACTTTTTAACAAGTAGGCCTACTTCTGTGCTTTTACTTAAGTAAAAATCAGTCTTTACAACTTTTACTTGTAACAGAGTATATTTGACCAGTAGTATCTGTACTTTCACTCAAGTAAGGAAGTTGTGTACTTTGTCCACCTCTGTGTAATAGAGTACAGCAGAGCAGCATCAAGAACATCAAATATAGTCTATTAAAATGTTTGTTAGTTTTTTTTGTTAAATGTAGCCTAAATATGCTAAATAAATAATGTTGCCTTGGCAAGGGAATGAAATAAATAGGTTGAAGTAGCCTACTAAAATTACTAAAACTGAAATAAGAATAAATTCAATATTTATTTATTTTTATTTAAAAAAATGACAAAAGCGAAAGTATGTATGAAAGTATATCTATTTAAAAATCTTAACATTAAATACGATAATATATAAATGATAACCCTGCCACGAACACTGACCTAAAGTGAATGGATATTTACATTCTGATTGAGGGCCGATCGCCGATCGAATGATTGCTGATTGGATTTAATTCCGAAGACATTCAAAGTGAGGCTATCAACAGCTGTGCACTTTCTTCAACAAAAGAATGAAAAGGTTGAGATGATAAATGCATTCAAGAGACATTGACCTTCTATGTATCACTAATTCACATCAAAGCACTTCATCATGCTGCTTTTGTGATGTTACAGACACAGACATTGTCTCCGAGGGCTTGAGTCCAAAAAGCCTGACTAATAAAACAGAACAACCCATCCAGCACAAAAGTGAGCACGCACATGACTGCGGGAAAATAAATTGCACCACAACTTGCAATTAGTGCCGTTAAAAAACAAAGCATTAATTCACTCCTTGTGAAGCTGTCAAAATATTTCACACATAAAGAGGTTTGTACAGCTTATCAGGCTAAAGCATATTCTTACACAACAAATCAATGTTCTACAGACACAAAGCATGTCTCCGCTGTTTAAGTCAACATATAACACATCTTTGTAAATTAAAATGCTATTTACATTTTTGAATCAGCCCCAAACATTCCTTCCTCTTGATTTTATCATGCAAAAACACAATGGTGCTTATGTAGAGAGGGAAAGAGAGAGAAAGTGAGGTTTCAGACTCAAACCGATGACCTTACACAACTTTCCTCATGTCTGACATCAAATCGAAGCCTCTCCCTTTTGCATAAGATCACTCATTTTTGTATGGCACAAGCCTGTAATTCTTATTGAACCATAAATACGATTCATTGCTTATAAAGCCTGCCACACACATACTTGGCTGTAAAGACTACCACACACATTTTACTTAGCTGGTATTCTGGACAGAGATCGTAACAATAGATACAATTGAGGAAAAACATTACAGCTGCGGTCTGGAAGCATTTAGCCAGCAGTTAGTGTTATGTTGGCAAAGTGTCATGCAAGACAATGCAGAGGCTCCCATCAGTTCTGTGTGCGGTTGTGTTTACTTGGGCAACGTATACATTCAGCAATTAGCTGTACTGCCAGAAGATTACAGAAATTACGTTTTGAATGCCATATTTTTAACTATACCACAACATCATCGTTTTCCAAAAGGAGACTCTTCAGGCATCAAATGATATGCCAGTGTTTTCCAAATAAATCCCCGTCTTTTGCATGGGTCAGGTGTGTTTTAGACCAGACTGCCTATGTTAATCAAAAACATAATTTGATTGGAAGATTTGGGCTTGCCAGCACTTTGCTGAAACAACAATATTCATGGCAAGTGGGTGGATGGATTAGGAAACTCAAATGACTTTAGACCTCTTGGCTCTATTTTCTCTAAGACAGACCTTACTAAATATGAACCTCAGTACTGAAATATCAGGGCATCTGCATCCCTTTCAGATCGCAGACGGGTCAATGACTTATAAGAGATTCCGCAATAAACCAAAGGAAAAATCTTTAATCTAGCTCATACATAACAAAACCATTTCAAAACAGTTTTTAAAATCTATTTTCAAAATTAAAACGTTTTTTTTAATGTTTTTTTTTAGGGCTGTGCAACGATTAATCACGATTAATCGCATCCAAAATAAAAGTTTGTGTTTACAAAATATATATGTGTGTACCGTGTATAATTATTTTGTATATATTTATTCACACACATGCATGTATATATTTGAGAAATATTTGTGTGTGTTTATATATATACAAAATAATTATACACGGTACACTCATATATTATGTAAACACAAACTTTTATTTTGGATGCGATTAATCACGATTAATTGTTCCACGGCCCTAGTTTTTTGTTTTGTTTTACAAATATCACAAATTATTAACACATAAATAGCAATATGATTCTGAGGAGTCACACTACATCATGTTTTCTATCCTGAACAAACCTTGGCTTGTCATAAAAGGTCAAATTATCGAATATTTTAAGGGATTTTAAGAGATATTTTCCTGCATGTTGGTTGCACTGGTCATTTTCCCCAGATGCTGCAGAACAGGCGTTTGTCTTGCTAAGAAAGATAAAGACGACGATAAAATGATAGAGAAAGTAGAGAGAAAAACGAGGCGGGAGCGGTCTAGCCACCCGACCATCTCCTAAATTATCTGCCTCAACTATTTTCCATTTCAGAGGCATTTTATAATCTCCAGATTTCTTTTAATAATCATGGATGCTGTGAGTCCTCCTTATTGCCTTTTTCAGTGCTGGCCTTTCCTCGAAACTGCCACCAGACTTCCCATTTATAGGCACGGAGACTAGTGATTTTAGGAAGGAAAGAGAGAAAGAATGGACATCGGGACAGAGTGAGGAGGGAGGTCGGACTGTGTCGTGGGAACCGTGAGCCGAGTCTGGATTGCTAAACTTTACCCTCGAGAGAATTCACAACTGCTTTCAATTTAAGATGGGGGTCACTCAAATTACAGTCCCCCCTTCCGCCAAAACCCAATCCCCCCCCCCAGGCCCAGCCCTCTCCACGCTCTAGAGAGCCAAAGCCATGACATCATCATCACCAGTGGCTTTCTCTAAGGCTGCCTCGCACCCCGGTGCACTCTTTCTTCTTCTCCTATGTCATTTATCATAAGCCAATCTTTCCAGATTGTGACGTGTCTTTTCACTCTCTTTCTCGCGTGTCATTCTCTCTATCTCGTCTCTGTTTTCAGTCAAATGTGGTTTGTGTTGATCTTCTGTTGTTTTTCATTGTACTCTGTTGTCAGGCAGTAAAGACGTGGTGACAGGCCTGAGAGGTGCAGAGGGCTGCAGTGGTGAACTGATGCAGGGGTGAAAGGGCTTGTGAGTTTTATCAATTTAAACAACACCTCTAAGCAACAGACTCATCATAGGTGAGAAAACCATAAAGCATTTTTACACCTCAACTAAAAAAAAGATCTATTAAGTTGGCTATAAGGTACACATGGCTATTCTTACAAATTAAAATATATTTTGTAAAAATGTGGCTATTTACATTTTTATAACATATTTTATAGGTATATTCATATAGTGTGGCACCAAAAGTATTTTAATCAAGCTACACATCAGAATTTTATGTAGGCTTATGTGGCACAAAAAAGTCTTTAAAATTTTGTTCTTGTGTTCTCTCTTCAATCTCATGATTGATCTTTATGTTTACTTTCCTTAAATTGTACTTTTAATTCATTGATTTGATAATTCAAACATTTTACGAATTTATATGTAATTGCCGCCTCATAAAATAGTTCTGTTTTCCAGTGAGACCAGAATTATGGGTTTATGTCATGTCTGTAAACAGAGAAAAGAAGGTCCGAATATTATGGTGGTAGATACTTACTTGCTCAAACAACATGTATTTTGGATGTATCTCTTCTTGCTTTCTTCTTGCTGCCAGTGTAGAATAATAGATCAGCTCAGATGGTGATCACAGTCGACCATTACAAACAATCAAATCAGATTCATCCATGCAGATGAGCAGTGCCGAAGCACAACTGATGTAAAAAATTTAATTAAAAATAAAACTCTGCAGGTTGCATGCAATTTTATTTTTCAACCACAGATGGCGATAGAGAGGCCAAAGTTCCATTGTGCACCTTTAAGAAAAGAAATGACATGCAAATTGTGGAGACCGGAAACGCACCCTCATGCGAATTTCACTACATTCCAAAGTTCATGTTTTGTGCGCTTTGAACTGCGAATTCGTATCCCTTGAGACCAATAGAAGAATGAAACATCACGGTGTAAAGAACGTAAAACATGAAGCTGCTGTGCTGGTTTGAAACATTACAGTAAACCTTTGAGCATGACATCATATCCAAAGTAATTTTGCATGCTCAAAGTCTATGGTTTTGGTTCATGTCTATAGTTGACAAAATGAAGATACATGTACGCATTTATAAATGAGTCTTTCTCTTCCAGGAAATTGGAACAAAAATATTGGTGACTCATCCTGCGCTTGTGGGTGTACCCAATTTTTTGTCCAATCAGAAGCTCTCTAGAATGAGAACGTTCCTCCTTCTACCTTCCTCTAACTAGCAATAGCAAGTTAAAAAAAAAAGTTAAATAGCAGTAAATATTTATTTTTAACAGTTATTTGCAGACAAAAGTAAATTGGCTTTGCAGTCTGTTTGGAAATGTCTTTCTTCAAAACTCTCAATAAACTTGAGTCAAGAAGATTGTGCGTTTGGGTCCATTAGGAGGTTTGGCGCTCTCACATTCATGGAATGCCGAGCATCCACGCAGTTAGTCGGGCAGCTGGCGTGATGGGTGAGGAGGGAGGAGAAAGGAGGGGTGTCACACTAAATAAGCACAATTACACTTACGCGGGATGGAAACCAGATGACCACGGGCACTGACAACATGCAGGGGTTACATAGGCCAAGGCTCAGATACACACTTAAACACAAAAGGCCCTTACAACATCCTGGAGCCCTGCAGTAGACGAATGGGGAGGCTTGCAGGCACTCTGTAAACACAGTGCGTTTCCCACACTGCACTTTCGGGATCTAAGTGTGAGCCATGACCCCCTCATTCCTCCCACTTTCTCAGGTTTTCCAAAACACCTCCATCAAGACCTTTTCACTTATTTTTTTTTCAGTGTGATTTGTATTGAACCCAGTCTAGTTGGTTTGTTCCTAGTAAACTTGTAGTAAACTTGTAGTGCTCGACACAAAGGCTTTGTAGTAAGTTTGCCATGTTAGGGAGACTTTTTGTCATGTTCTCCTGCCTTCCTTTTTTTTCCTGTTCTGTGTGAGCGGAGGGGGTGATTTTACATGACTGGGAAATGAGCTAATCGCTCGGTCTTTATGACCTAATTTCAGAGCTCTCAGCTTGCTGAGACAAAGACAGAAACTACATTCCAAATGCTGCTCTGTGCGTGAGAATTTCTCACAAAAAATTCAGGAAGATCATAAATTAGGTTCACCGTGCCCGTACCTCATACAGCAATAAGTCTGACGTTTTTGCCATTTACAAACGTGAAGAGTACTAAAGAGTATAAGACTTTAAAAACATATTGTGATACTAGATTCTAAGGGGATTATTGTATGTCACTGAAGTGCTCATGTCTGTGACTCCCTAGTTTTCATTCAGAGTAAAAGATTAACTTGAGTATCTAAAATACACTTTCATTATTGGAGTGAGATACATGTGATATTAATTAAAACAAGACCAAAATAATGCAGTAGTTTGCGCTTCTTTGTGTTCCTAGACTTTATCAACATCAAATCCACCATCGCCCCCTAGTGGTTAGTCAAATGTGAATTTGAATGACCACTAGGGGGCTAGATGTTTTGTGTGTGTGTTCTCTTTTGCTCAAGCAATGTTTTTAAGGATAAATTAAATTTTCTGTACGGATTCTGGTACATATTTTAAATTCTTACATTTATTGAACATTTACATGGCTCTATAGCTGAGAATGTAGTCATAAAAGTAACTTGATGTTAATATACACTGATTTAAGAAGAACACCTTTTAAAAAAAATGTAATACTATCAATAATAAAAAAGGCTTCTGCTACATTTTTAGCTGTCAACAATTAAACAATTCAGGAAAAAGATTAAATGGAAAAGGTAATATACATAAAAAAAACACACAGGCGAAAAAAACAACACACGTGACAACCTAGCCCTGACATTTATGAAAAATACCTCTGTCATGACCTTCCAGGTATAATCTACCTTCATTATCTAGTTAACTCTTGCCCTAATGGTTTAATTGTGTTCGTGTGTTTACACAGAAGCTATTAAAGAATGGCAGTGGAATTTAGCTTGGAGGGTGGGACAATAAACTTGAAACAAAACATAAAATGAATACATTTATCTTTATTGTTTAAGATTTGAAAATCACTGTTTAAAAAAAAGTTATAGGCTGGTATGAATTAAACAGTTACAGGTCAGTTAAAAGGCATTCAGTTGTAAGCAAGCATCATCAAAAGTCTGAAGTTGCGACACATATATTTTGACTTCCATAGAATCATTCTCACTAATGAAATCTAGAGACAAAATGTGCAATGAGTGTTATAAGCAAAAAAACAAAAACTTTTAAAAATGTATTCTTATGTATACTGACATAAACATGTAAGTGAAGTCAAAACAGTTTATGGGAAATCACTCCATTATTAATCATATTCTTTGTCATTATGGTTGTGATAAATATATCCCTGAAAGCTGATTAACTTCATGTGTATAATAACCATAAAAAGTGACAGAAGACAAAGAAGGTAACAGAAGTATTTCAGACAACTCACCGAAGTATAGTACAATATCTCCCACTTTTACAATTAAACAGAGTAGACAGAGTAAACAAACAATAGAATAACCCATTTAAAAAAAAAACATGAAAGATACACGTTATTCTAAACTGGTTCCTCATTATGTGTGAGAAATTTGCACTTGTTTGCATAATGTATTAATGTATAACGTTCTTGTGTTGATAATTTGGAACATCTTACAAAATGTACTCAAATTGGAACTGTAATTCTCAGTGGTTTTAATTGATCTGAATGTTGGAGTGTCATGAGATGGGAGTTTGTACCAGACACTGAAAGGCATCCGGCTTTAGTTCGAAACCACTTTGGGTATCTTCTCATAAGACACCTGCTCCTCTGCAGGCAGTAACTCCTCCTTATCATCCAATATGATGAACCTATTTCGGGAGTTTCTGCGCACTGCGATCAGGATCAAGCCAACCAGAAGTAGGGCAGACATGATGGCCAGGGTGGCCACTAGGAAGAAGGCTGGAAGAGACAAAAGATATGTAAAATTTTGGGCACTAAGTGTAAAAAGCAATAGATGCTATTTACATTAAGTGTAAATAGCAACAAAAATTAATTTCTTTGCACTAAGTGTAAATAGTTTTTAGAGAGTGGCAGATACTATTTGCACCTCAGTATATTGTAGTATATTATAAAACAGTGTACAATAACAACAAACATATTCAGTGTATATGATTATATTTATTAAAATCATAAATGGATGCTGCTTTATCGGGACCTAAAGCCCTCCTCTACACCTACCTCTAACCCTATCGGTTAAACATTTATTCCCACTATTAAATACACGTTAGGCAGTTTATTTTCACTTTTCGAATATTTTCTTAATTTTTTGTTTACAATAAATGCTACTCTGAGCTGATTTGTGATGGGAAAAGGAAGAAGAATGAGTTTGGTAAAAGGCGGATTCGAACCCGGGTCGGTCACGTCAAAAGCAAATGCCACCCGTCTTACTCTTTACACCACTGATCCTGTTATGGGTGAGATTTGTCTGGCTCAAACAGACAATAGTGAGCAGAGTTTGTGTAAATAGCCTCTACCAACAACGTACCTGGTGTAAATAGACACTTTGTAAATTTTGCAGGTAAAATATAGCCTGGGAAAACCCAGACAACTTCCGGCAAATTTAGATTTGCTCTGCAAGTAGTCTGGCAAAGAGCTCATTCAAGCCGATTTCTAATCCGTCCAAATCGCGGCACCAATCAGAAACGTTAAGGCGGGCTTTACACGATGACGATCGCTCTGATTGGTTTTAGGTCTATCCAATTGCGCCCAGAGGCATTTGAGCGATGTCCGTTGGTGAAGCGCAAATGCATTATTATATTCAAATTGCAAACACATGAGGACAGTCTCCATGAAAGACCCACTGGCAGATGAACGTGCTACTACATTTCTCTCCGAAACGGTAGGAAATTAAATTAGATTTAATAGAGGATTTTAACTGTGACAAGATGATTGACAGGGCAGTTTAAGTGACAGGATGCACGTGACAGATCCGTCAGATAAAGATGACGAAGTAGTATGTCCCAAAGCTTGCCTACTTTTTTGCTACACATTCAAAAGTAAATACCTTTTCTTCACAAAAAGAGTACATACTTTTATGGCGTAGTGTAACTTTGGGACGCAGCATATGGCTTTACACGATGACGATCGCTCTGATTGGTTTTAGGTCTATCCAATTGCGCCCAGAGGTGTTTGAGCGACGTCCGTTGGTGACGCCCCTTTGGAAATGAGTTATTAATGAAGCTTTGCCAGACCATAACTCAGTTACTACTGAGAATGGTCTGGTTTTAACCAGGCTAGGTAAAATATGCACTATGGATAAAAATTGGCACAAAAACAATATATCATATAAAAATGTATTAAAGTTAATAAAATGAGTCTGTCCAGTACATGCATTACAATATACTTACAATAAATATATGAACATTTTAGGGTTGGTATGATTTTTCTGGTACAAATGCTGTCATTTGATCAAAAACAGTAAAATTTAGAAATATTGTTACAATTTTAAATAACCGTTTTCCATTTGAATATATTTTTGCCTCTGATGGCAAACCTGAATTGTCAGCTTCATTATTCTAGTCTTCAGTGTCACATGATCCTTCAGAAATCATTCTAATATGATTTGCTGCTCAAGAAACTTTTCTTATCATGCATTCCTTATGCTGCTTCGTATTTTTGTGGAAACTATGATATGTTTGATTTCAGGATTATTTGATGAATGGAAAGGTCAAAATAATTTTATTTGTAGAAATCTGTGTATGTAAATTATAATTATTAATTCATATATATAATTAAATTGACTAAGTACTTTCAGATGTTCAACAATGCCTCACCTGGAGTCCAGCGGCCACGTTTGTGATGTCCATGCCTCCCTATATAAAAGAAGCACAACAACATAAGCCACCAGCAAAGCAAAGGCAAATACATACAACAGGAAGCAGAATTTCTGTACTCTTACCGTCTTGCTCGTGGCAAGCTGACATGCACTCTTCCTCACTACCATAACGGTTTAGGTTTCCCTGGCAGCCTCCATAGATGAAGGTCTTACAAGACTGAGTGCTAGCCTCAAAGTAATACATAAGGAAGCTTGCACGGCATGGGCCGGACTCGGATGGCACAGCACAGGCTTCTGTATTGGAGGAAGAATGATAAGTTAATGTTTTTTTCTGGTTTATTTAATGCTTTTAAACACAAAAAAAGTTGTAAACAGTGACAAAAGGGTAGATATATATATTGTGTACCAATATTGGTACACATATATATAATGTGTACCAATATTGGTACACAATATATATATATATATACCCTTTTGTCACTGTGCCGGGGCAGCAGGGACAGACAACGACACATTAGAAACAAAGTAGTAAAATATTACCTTATATAAAGGAACTTTTAACTCAAAATGATTTTTAACTATGGCTGTAATACAAGAGTTAGATTGAAGGGCGAAAGAAAGAGGTTTAATGGCAACTGCAAATAAAAGAGGGCTTAAGGGACTTCCTTGACTCGTAGAGCGAAATAATCTAAATAATCAGATTGAATGTTGTTTGTCCTTACTGAGGCCATTGGGGAAGTATAAAGCAACTTAATCCATGAAATAAACTTTATAAAATAAATAATTCCAATCCACTCTATCAAGCGTTCAATGAAATCAATGCTTCCTCTGTATTAGCATGAGAGAGATTGTAAATTGTATTAAAAAGCTAACTGAGATTAGAAAATGAGTGACTATTCCTAATAAATCCTGTTTGGTCTAATGAAATAATAGATGAAAGAGCGTGTCTTAAAGCCAGCAGTTTTGATAAAAGTTTGAAATCTACATTTAGCAAACTAATAATCGGACAGAAAGAAGAAGTACAGTCCAATGGGTACTTGTCTTTTTTCCAAAAGAAGTGAAATATAGGCCTGATTGAGAGTCTAAGGGAAAGGACTTTTTTGAGAGATTCATTAAATATATCAAATAATAGGGGGAAACGTTTCTGCCAAAACACTTTATAGAACTCAACCGGGTACCCATCTGGTCCTGGACTTTTCCCAGACTGTAAGGAAGAAACAGCTGCATAAAGATCTTCAATACTAATTGGCTCAACTAATTCCTCCGAAGACGACTGTTCAAGCTATTGAAAAAGTAATCAAAGCTGGAAGAGTTAGAAGTCAGTTCAGATGAGTACAAGGACATATACAATTCTTTGAATACAGAATTAATCTTACAGAATACTAAAGGATTGGTAGTAATACCTGAGTCAGTTTGGATCTGAGGGATTTGATTGGAAGAAGCTGCCTTGCGTAACTGGTGTGCAAGCAGTCTACAAGCTTTATCGCCATGTTCAAAATAGGTAGACCTTGTTCTAGGCAGAAGTTCAGTGGTGCGCTGAGTCATAAGAATATCAAACTCTGATTGTAAAGACAGGCGCTCTTTATATATCTGGGGACGGGGATGTGGCATATAAATTATCAAGCTGAGATATTCGCTTTGCCAATGCAGAAAACTTTTCAATCTCAGTTTTCTCTCGTACATGAAATTATTTCCCCCAGAGACATCTGGAGTTTTGTTCACACTAACAAAAAAAATCTATTTGCTGAGAAATATGTTGTTGTTTTACACCGCCATGGGGTGCGTGACTTAATAATGCTTTTTAAAATGAATGTTCAAACAAACTGGAGCATGGTCAGCAAGAACAATAGCTTCATATCTGCAGTCAGCCACATTTGGAAGAAGTCTGTTGTCCACCAAAAAATAAACAACACGTGTGAAAGTATGATAAACGTGCTAGAGGGATTGGGATTGAGAAATCACCAAGCATCAGAGACAGAGAATTCTTTCCTAAATAATTGGATTACTTTAGAGGATTTTAACAAAGGAGAAAAGTTAGAGGAGAAGCGATCCAGCTGTGGGTTAAGCCAGCAATTAAAGTCGCCTCAAAGAATTAGGTAAAGGGAGGATAAATCTGAATGTGTTTGAAAAGAAATGTTTGAAAAAAGATTTGTCATCCCAGTTAGGGGCATAAACATTAGCTACAACAATATTTACTTTATAAATTTGCCCGGTTACGATGACAAATCTACCAGAGGAATCAGAGAGCACCTTCGAGTGTACAAATGGAATAGCTTTATGTAGGAGAATAGCAGGAAATGAAGATTGGAACATTTGCCCCATGGTGGGTCTCCTGTAAATAGGCTATGGGAGCATCTAAACGAGACAGATTATGTAGTATTTTGCTTCATTTTATAGGATTATTAAGACCTTTACAATTAAAACTAACAAATTTATAATCACCCCAATTGGACAATGGTGACGATCTAGGAGGAGACATGAGTCATATAATAAAACAAAATGTTAATCAGCTATATGATTAATATGCCAACCTAGGTGACAACATGGAACAGCATTTTAAAATAAAAAAACATCTGACTGCATAACAAAACTTAAACTTACATCTGATACAACCCCATATACGTGCCCCACAACATACCGCCCCCCCCACGGGCTGAAGCACCTCCCCAAATGAGATGTGTGCAAAATAGTTGCTCTAAGAGCTCACAGAACCAGCGTACAAGGAATTACGACATATCCTAAGAACATTGTGCAAGAAAATGCCCTAAAATCTAGTTACAAAAAGGCTGCCAAAGTCATTAAACATTTAAGAGAAAAAATAAAATTAATGACAAAAAGAAAGAAAGAGATTACGTCATAATTCATTATTTCGGAGAAATTAGAAAAAATGTCAGGTCGTATATAGCTCGCAGTCAAACAGCCTATTCAACACCTTTCTTAATGTTTTTTTTAAACAAAGTCTAAAGCCAGATTGGGATCATCAAACCTGTGCACATCGCCTCGTGATAAGGTAATCTGTAAAGTTGCCGGGGAACAATGCCCAAATTTGACATTCCTACAAAAGTGGAGTTCTTTTTCCACTGGTGCAAAAGCAGCCCGTTTCTTCGCCACTGACAGAGTGAAGTCAGGGAAAATGGAAAGCTTCTTTCCATTGTAAAGAAGTCGCAGAATTTGGTTTCGGACTTGAAAGCTGCCGACCTTGATAATGAGTGGACGAGGAGTTTTTCCTGCACCAGGCTTTTCTCGAAGTGATCAGTGGGCTCGATCAAGCACCAGCTGGCTGTCGAGTCCCAATAACTCCTGAAGAAGTTACGCTGTGAACTCGGTGGCTCGCGAGCCCTCGGATCCCTCAGGTAACCCTTGATCGCCCCTCCAGGTCTTCGCACTTTTTGGAAAGACTTTCCACCTGAGCAGTCAGCTTGTTAAAGGGATACTTCACCGATTAGCATTAAGCTTTGTATCAGTAGAAACGCAGTAGTATTTTCGAATGACCGTGCTTCCCTTCCTCATGTTCCCCTGAGACGAGAGATTTCTGTATTGTGTGTCTGGAAAAAAACCTCAGATGTCGCAAAAATCGTCATTTTGCGTCATTGGAGGCTTTTTTGGCCAGAGGCGAGAGACTACAGCCAGTAGTTGGAGCACGTTCCTCATGTTTTCAACCCGCCCATAGGAGGATCACACGATAAAACGGCGTCTTTTCAGTTTCACGCCTAGTTGTATCCTTTCTTCCGATACTGCCCTCTGTAACAGGTAGCCGTGGCTTGGGAGTGACCTCGTAGAGCAGCGAAGCAAGTGCATTCTGGGAGTTGTTGTCTTTCATCCACATGAGCCAAAAATAAATTGTCTGGCTTTTCTCAGTCTCGAAGGCACCAGCTTCTAAAATAATTTCACATTTCTACTACATAAATTACCCAATTTAAATACACATTCATCTTTCCAGCGGTGAAATATCCCTTTAACATTTGCTTGTAGCTCATCCAATTGGTTGCTTTGGTTATTAGCAGCCCATTCAAGGCTCGTAACAGTCTCTCAAACGGCTCCAGAACTGCAGTTATCTCTCTTTTTACAGAGTCAGAATCAATTGAGTTTAAGTTGCTTATAATGTCTAACCGCATTTCCTCCATCTTTTCCCTTATGCCAGACATCAAATCTTCGCTTGCGTCCAATACCCACTCAGGAGATACTCGATGCTTCGATGCGTGGCATTTCGCCAAGTCCAATTTAGCTGCTTTGCCAGGCATCATGAGTATTGCAAGGAATTTGTTTAACCACAGCTCAAATAAAGCCCGGATCAATACAAGGAGCACTAATAAAAAATCACTTATTCCCAAATCCGAGGAGCCACCACAAAACACGTCTCACATGCTCACTCCTCCGCAGCTAATGTGTTATAAACATTCATTATTGCATCACTAGTGATACGTTTGAAATGGAGAAATTCAGGACAGCCGATTTATAATCTGATAGAACCTTTTGCCATTTTACCTTCAAAGCTGGGGATGCTGTCAGGGATAGGAGTAGAGTAGACAGTTGCCTTCTGGTTGCTGGGAATGAGCCTCACTGGGATGCAAACACATAGTTATAATTTTATAGTGATTTATAGGGATGAAGGCTGATCAGGAAATTAATAGCCGCACACAATAGTACCTGTGCAGGTCGTCATGCATGTTTCCTCGGTTTCATAATTGTTCTGGTTGCCACCGCAGCCTCCATAGGTGAAAGGATAACAGGTGCCATTGTTGTAGTGATAGCGTCTAATGGAGGCTCTGCAGCGTCCGGTCTGTGCGTCAGCCAGACACTTGTCTGATACGGCAAGACAGATGGTAAGAAGACGCTAGAACCAATGGTGTACAACTGTACTCTACTCAAAGATGTGGACAAAACCACTACAAACTCATTTACTTTACATAGTAAACAAAAATTATAAAATACCTTGGAAGTCCTCTAGTGTCATCTCTGGAAGAGCCTTGGGTTCAACATCTGAGGAGGACGACACAGACGACACAGAATACTTAAGTACAAAGTTTTATTTGTCACATGTATACCTGGTAAAATGGAAACTAAACTAAAAACAAATGTCTATTGTTTCCATTTTCAAGTGAATACGGTCTCAGTTTTAATTTTAGTTGTAAATTATTAGTACTCAAGACTAATTGGTGTGCTAATTAACAACACTTTGTAGTAAATGCATGTGTAAATAGCTGACGGGAACCAAAACAAAGAAATGTTTACAGTAATAAAATGTGGGATAGCAAAAAATTTGTTTTGTTTTGTGAATGATTACTGGGTCCTGGACATCCCAGACCCTCTTTTAATTCATTACAAAAGGACAAATTAATGCATTTTAATATTTATTATTAGTTAAGCACAGTTGTTGAGATACAATTTGAGCTGACTGTTTACTATTACAAAATGTTTATTACAAAATCAGTGTATCTCTGTTGTAAAAAAAACTGCCATGTCATAATCGCATATATCTCTGAGATCTGTCTGGTGTCATTGGGGCATCTGGATTTTGATGTAGATATAAAGATGGATTTGATTACCATTGTTGTTCTCAGGTATGGACATTCTGCTGCGTTGAGCGACAGAATGGGAGTCTGTAAGCACAGAACCTGAAGAGAGCAGAAAGACTATTTAAATTACTGTGCTAGATTTCTGAACAAGAGACATACACTACCGTTCAAAGGTTTGGTGCCAATAAGAGTTTGTATTGTTTTTGAAAAAAATCTCTTATACTCACCAAGACAGTAACAACAGTAATATTGTGAAATATTATTACAATTTAAAATAGTTTTCGGTTTCAACATATTTTAAAATGTCATTTATTCCTGTGATGAAAATCAGAATTTTCAGCATTACTTCATTCTTCAGTGTCACATGATCCTTGAGAAATAATTTGAATATGTTAATTGGCTGCTCAAGAAACATTTCTTATTATCATCTATGTTGAAAATAGTTGTGCTGCTTGATATTTTTGTGGAAACCATGATACATTTTTTCAGGATGTAAAGGAGAACAGCATTTCTTTGCAGAATTTTCTCAACATAAATCGTTTGTAAGATTATAAATGTCTTTACTGTCACTTCCGATCAATTTAATGCATTCTTGCTGATTAAGAGAATAATTTTCTTTATAAAAAATGGCTGACAACAAATGTTTGAACGGTAGTGTAATTCAGTAACGAAGTACCAAACCAAACTAAACTTTTCCATGGGGAAAATTCATAGTAAGGAATGTTCTATAAAAATATATTAGTTGCACAATCTGCATCACACCCACACACAAACACAGGGCCACACACACGCACAATATCGTTGCATAACACAAAACAGCCCAGAATGTTGTAAATAAAATTCTTTGTATGATTTCCTGATGACAATAATAGGATCTTAGCATCTCTATTGAAAGCAGATGGCATCTTTTTCCTTTTAAACATCATCTCAACTCAACAAAATGTGGTAATTCCACGGATCACAAAGGGTCACTCGGATAAAGCAGGCACAAAGCACAATGAGCCCATAAAGAACATTAAAAAGCCTTTCCTTTCCTCTTTCCTACCCCAGTCTTAGTGAATATGTGAAGATAGATCACTCATTCAAATGCAATTCCTGTAAAAGAGGGAAAAGGTAAAAGAAAGAAAACATGGTGACAACTAACGTGTTTGTCATGTCCTTGTTGAGAACAAGTAATTAAACCGGTTATTCAACAACCCAGAGTAAGATGAAACCAGAGTGTCCATTTGTTAAGAGATTCAGCATAAACCCACTCAAACTCACTGAAGTTGTTCTGTGCCTCACCAAAATGTGAAAACAAACTGACCTAACTGACTTTGAGCCTGTAAAATTAGAGTAAGGTATACACTTTGCTTTGAGGATAACTAAAATGCAAGTCAACTCAACACCATTGAAATATAGCAGGACATAAACCAACTCAGCACATAGCCAACCACAAACTACAATGTGGGTACTTGATTTGTGCCCACTCTCGCTGGAGAAAGGCTGTAATAAAAGTTGTATGGTTTTCCAAAGCTCATATTTTGGTCTCCTTGTCGAAACCTCTGTTTTCGTCACCACAGACATGCCAAATCATAGACTGATATGCTCTAAAACTGTTCCAAGTGACTTTTACATTGATTGTAATGGGATACATTACAAAACTGGGCCTCACATACCAGTGTGTCAAGATTTAAACTCCAAAAACTCAACAAAACTGAATGTTTTTCTTTCAATACACTACATTTCTCTGCATTTCCTCTGGGAGCCCAATGCAAGCCAAATGCAAACATTACCTTGATGCAAATGGTAGCTGTCCTCAAATCCAGGATGTGTTTCTTGATTTGCATTGATTTAGCCGGAATATTTTTTGGGACACTACACCCTAACTAGACTGCTGACACACTGTGGGTAGCTTAAATATTAGTGATCCAAAATGTTCCAGTCCTTTTATAATGGCTCCAGTGGTTTAAGTAGAGATTAAACAACTACATGGATCCTTTAAATCATAATGTACTGGCATCAACTGTGTGCTTCAATTTTACAAATTTAATACAATTACTCAACATAAAACCACACTTTAAAAGATAAAAGCCTCTGTTTTGTCACTGAACTTCACTAGACTAAATACACATTACACACAGTACAGTCATCTCAGCTTTAATGCCTAAACAATGACGAATACCATGTGAAGGGCGTGACGCAAAAGCTCATCTCTAAAGCAGGAAGTCCAAAACAGGAGATGGCAAGTAAGTTAATTAATGTTTTGGCACTTCACAGATTGATTTTTACATTGCCATTCAAATGCTTTTTTGTTTTAAAAGAAACTAATACTTTTATTCAGGGAAGGTGCATTAAATTGATCAACAACAAAAAAACTAAAACTTGATCATGTTTTCCACAAAAATATGAAGCACCACAACTGTTTTCAACATTTTCCTATTAATATTAGCATATTAGAATGATTTCTAAAGGATCATATGACACTGAAGACTGGAGTAATGGCTAGTCAAATCAAATGGAAAACAGTCATTCACATTGTAATCATATTTCACATCATCACTTTTTTCCACAAACATTAAATAAACCGTAACAGTAGTGTGTGTGAAGCTATGAAAACAGATTATAACAGAGGGGAGAGAGTTGCACAAGGTCAATCTCTCAAAGTATATCCATCACAATTAGGTTTGGGATTATACATTATAAAGGGACATCAGGGGCAATAAACCTTTTACAAAATAAAGGTTTGCATAACACTGAAAATGTAACACTCACAATAAAAAATATTGGCTGATATTTACCTGTCACCCCACTACAGGATGCCTCACAGTCCTCCTGGGTATTAAAGTTATTATCATTGCCCTCACAGCCGCCATAGATAAACTGCTTGCAGGTCTGATTGGTGACATCATAATAGAATCGGGGGAAAGCAGCGCGGCATCTTCCCACTGCACTTGGGAGAAGGCAGTGATCTAAAAAGACAGAAGAAAAGGAATAGTCTCAAAGTAGTGAACATGTACTGACTGTCCTCCTAACTGTAGGAAATGTACTTCTCAGATTTCAACTGGCATAATAATGTGGCATAATGCATTTGGCCATTATATTATTGCAGACCTCTGACCACACTTTGTCACTTGTTGCAACATATAGCTACCATCACACCAAAGTGAATGTGTCATTCAGGTATTGCAATGTCTGTGTGTCTTTACCCTCCCTTACGCTATTAAAGACTTTTGTTGACAGTGCTGGGTTGTAAAACCTGAAGTACGGGTTTATCAGGTGCCGGCCACTGGACAACAATGCAGCAACACTACTCAGAAAAAGGGAAGGGTTTCTAAACAGCATTTTCTTTGTTTTTCTTGGGCTTAGGTTTATTTCAAACTTTAGCCTAACTATGAACATGATCATAGATAAATATTAACAATTTCTCCATGAATAGACATTATAATATTACTTATCCTCATGTATTATCCATGAAATGCTAAACCTTCCCTTTTATTGTACATTACATAAAGTAACATATAGCCTAGCCAAACAAGTTACTACATGAACTAATGATATAATAACAACACACTAAATTGGCATAAGAAGTTGGCATAATCTTTTATTGCTAAGTCTCTAAAAAGCAGTAAAGAAATTTAGTTTTAAAATATTATTAATATTTGGAAAACTTTTCGGTATAGTGTAACCATCATGGAGAAAGCCATTGTATTGTCATGTGGCAAAATAACAAACAAAAAAACTGTGTAAAGGTTAATACGTTTAAAATAAAAAAATAAAATAAAACATCTGACATATTTTTGACCTTTTTATGAAAAGGCACATTTTTGTAGCACACGCTACATTAACGTGTATTAATTTCTCTCTTTTTTTTAAAATATAGGCTATATATAACAAACCATTATGAAACCAATTTAACCAGTATTCTTCAACTTTCCCTAATTTACATGCAATTTCAATTAACATAGGCTATGTTAATTTGTAAATAGATTACGCTAAAAAAAAAACAGTTAGTAGTCACATATTAATTTATATTAGGCTAATAATAGCTCAAATAAGTAGGCCTATATTAATTATGCCATTTTATTGTAAATTTTGGTTTTTAAGACAATTTTATTTTTCCTGGTAATATTACCTGTGTTTACAGAGCGAACATCAGCCTCGTTTTGGGGGTTTTGGTCCTGGATCTTGCGGTACACCTTGAACTGTGTGCTCTGGGTCAAAACACACACGTCTTTGCCGTCTTTGCCGTCTTTCAAACAGCTGACCAGGCGACATTCTGCTCTGCCGTCCGCAGGCGTCCCGATCAGAGCGATCTGGCAGTCTTCTCTCTCACAGCAAGCATTCTGGCACTCCTCTTTGTCCGAGACCTCCGGCAGGTAAGCCAGGTAAGCCGCGCCGTCATCAAATGAGCTAAAATCTAGACCCTGCTCGACGTCCGTGTCTGGGTCCCACTCACACGCGTTCAGAACCGCCAGACAACAGAGAAAACCAACGATGGAGGCTGTGAAACGCACCTGAGCCATTCTTCACTTCCTGTCTAACGTTACCTGTCCTAGCTGTTCTCGTTTATGACTGCGACTTGAATAAAGTTAAACCAGCTCTATAATCACCATACCAATTAAACCAAACTCGATTCTTTAACTTGTGTGTACGTACGCAGCAGCAGGTGTCCGTCTTTTCTTCAGGGAAATAATGCAACCAACCAACAACAACTTCCTCTTAAGTGACGTCACCCTGTTTGTCTTTCACAAGATCCTCATAAAGCGCCACAGAAGTCACAGAACCGCTGAGCTAAACTCAAATCATTTCCTTAAATTAATGTATTATTGATGATGGATTGGAATCAGTGGTGGCTGCTGGTCTTTCAAAGAGGGGAAGCTCATTTTCGGCCAACATCATAAAAATTGTCCATTTATTGATGGCCTTTTCAAGAAAATGCTCTGTGACCCTGTCGTACCAACTAGGCGTCTTTTCCAGTGACTTGACCAGTGTCCTCTCAATGGCCAGCAGAGTTAGGTATAATTGTATAAATGTAATAATATAATAAAGGTATAAATAATAATATAATAAAGTATAATAATATTATTATTTTAATAATTATTATATTTAAAAAAAGTATTATTACTAATAATAATATACAAATATAAAAAATATAATAAAGTATAATAATATTATTATTTGAATTATTATTATTATTTGAATTATTATTTTTTTAATTATTAGCCTACTAATAATAATAATATAAAAAATATAATAAGTAATAATATAATAAAGGTATAAATGTATAATTGTGTGAAATGTATTATGAAAATTGGCTAGCAATTTCGACAAGCAAATACCAAGAAATAGGTTGCAGCAGTTTGTCTTTCGATTACACTTGCAAAATCCGCGATGGGACTGAGATCGAATAGCTTCAGTGTCAGCGACTTTTTATTATATGAAGTCGCTGTCAATCAAAAGGAGATGCAGCCTTTCGACAGACCCTCCAATCATCACGCAGAAGCCCGGAGTCCAGGCCAGTCCACTCCTCCATTCACCCCCAGAGACGCTGAGCGTCCATGGGCGGGACATAATCGCAGCATTTATCCAATGACCGTCTAGTTTCAATAAAATTCATTTTTTCATTTTTTTTTTTTTTGAATGTTAACACAATAGTATTTGACCATTAATTTTTTGACATTATAGGGGAAGCCGAGCTTCCCTTGCAGTCTTAAAGAAATCCCCACTGATTGGAATATATTCTTCATAACGCTGTCAATTAACACTGTTTGTTTCTTTGTTTGTTTGTGTGTGTGTGTGTGTGTGTGTGTGTGTGTGTGTGTGTGTGTGTGTGTGTGTGTGTGTGTGTGTGTGTGTGTGTGTGTGTGTGTGTGTGTGTGTGTGTGTGTGTGTGTGTGTGTGTGTGTGTGTGTGTGTGTGTGTGTAATTGTGTCTTTCTGGTTTTATCTTTTGCCTGGTTTTGCTTACATTGTGGAAACCAAGTCTCCCCAGGAAAAGCAAAAACCGGAAAATCAATTGTATTGTGACTAGACTATATTTTAGATGTATTATGTTTGTAGACTAGTCTGCACAATTATGAGTGAAACCATGATTTTAGGCCTCTGTGATTCACACTGTAGCTTATGCCTCAGTTCAGCTGAACTTGCCAAGAGCTTGCACCTGCATAATGATAATAAGTTGCTAAATGTTTCTTTTTTTTTTAAATAGACCAACTGGTGGCACACCACTATTAAAAAGAAGCCAAAGAAGATAAGGAATTGATTAAACTGGACGAAGGAGGATGGGTTAATAAAATTAAGCTAATGATTGCTCATTGGTTGAGCAAATGTATAAGAATGAGAAGTTTTGAATGAGAGGGTTAGATGTTCTGCAGGAATCAGCTTTGTTGTCTCCACCAATAAAGTCTAAGATTCGGCATCTGGAACTCCATGCATGACTCGAGTGATTTTTGCAAAGAGGGAAAGACTTTTTCCATGACATGACCAGCCAAATATCACCACAATGAAACAGCTTATTAAAGATGGTTTGTGTGTGTTAGGTTTAGGTAGGAGATAGAAAATATCACAAGGTCATTCTAAAAACATTGGACGTCAGTGGAAAATAGTCACCAGCATGATAGAAGAAAACAACAACACAGATGGTGTGTCAAGTCAAGTCAAGTATATTTGTATAGCGCTTTTCACAATACAGATTGTATCAAAGCAGCTTCACAGTATTAAATTAAAATAATACAACAAAGTTTGTTTCAAGAGGAATTTATTGATTGATAAAATTAAATATCCCCAAAATATTTTTATTATTGTGTTAATGTGTTTAATATGTGTTAATGTGTTTAATATTTAAATAATAATGTGTGTGTGGGAACCGTCTGTACTGAAAGTGTAGGTGAATGTGTATTGCTAAGCCTTTTAAATGTCAGTTAGTTCACGTGATCAAAGAAAAGACACATTAACTGGGGTAAAAAAATAAATAATTTAGCTTCCAAGCATGCATTAATACCCATAATATCATCATGGATGGATGGATGGATGGATAGATAGATAATTCACTTTTTAAAAAATAATGTGTTTTAGAGTTGCTTCTTAAAAAATGAGTTGCCAAGAAAATCTGTGAAATTATTGATTATTATATAATAATACATGACATTAACAGAAAAAGTATTTTTAATATGACTGCCAAACTATAGGCCATGTAGCCTATGTAGCCTACTTGATAAAGTGAAGAGAAAATAAAATAAATGGCAATTTTCTCATACAAATGCTAATATGTTTTCTCTTTTATTTATGCAAACAGCCTATTTTTCAGGAAAAGTATACATTTTGAAGCCATTTTATCAATAAAATAGCATGCATCTATAGCCATTAATAAAATAATTAACAGAGATGTTTGTGAAAAATAAATTAACGACATAAATATAAACTTTTTGTTTGTTTGTTAGTTTCACACACACACACTATTTTCCCAAACACTGTAGCACCTCCTTGCGGGCCGCTGGTGGTTTCCAGACACCGAGAGCGAGAGTAAGATAGTAATAACGCAGCGCTAGGACCCTGCGGCCCAGCGCGCTCTGGAGGTGTCGGAGGAGGCGAGGAGCGCACCTACTCCGCCAGACTCTTGATCAATTATTTGAATGCAAGTGTCCATCCAGAGGGTCACTCTGGAGATGGCTGCGAATCGGGTGGGGAAGCGTTATAACAATAAGATCCACTCACCGAGCCGAGGTACCAGCCGGGATGCTGGACTGAGCATGCAGAAGAGACAAGCACGAGTCACCGTCAAATATAACAGAAAGGAACTCCAGAAGCGTCTGGATGTGGAAAAGTGGATAGATTGTGGACTTGACGAGCTGTATTTGGGAAGGGTGAGTCCTCTTGGAACAAAGATTAATGATATACGATTAAAATTAAATATATAATGAATGAAAGACAAATTAAGTCTAAAGATTTTCATATCATTTCTGTGAATATTTAATGAGCTGCCAGCAGCAAAAGGCGTTTCTGATAAATCTGTTCTTTTCTCAGTAATATTGGGGAAGTCATTTATTGGTAAAATGCAACAATATTTAATAATGAAAGTTTTCTAAAAGTGGGAGGTAGCCTAGATTTAAAAGCATCCACGTGGAAATGTGCTCATAGCCTACTACTAGCCTGGGCGACTACGTGTCTCAATTGTGAAGCAGGTGTCACTCACACCATTTGAATGCAGAATGGAATGTAAATTGTCTGAAGATAAAAATGTGATAAAGAATGCAAGTACGTTTCTAAATATCGTTTCTTTACCTTTTGATGTGCTCATCAATGATTATGCCCCACGTTTATTCATGAAGGGCGTGAACCTTTCCTTGGATCATACCACTAATCGACTGCCTTTTGTGTCCCTCATGAATATATGTGTAAACAATGACAATCTGATGCCAACTTTTACTATGTGTTATTGTAGTAATTTTTCCTCAACAAACCCATTTACTTTTATTTTATTTTCATATTTTTCTCCATGAGGAATACTGTATCCCCAGCCGACTACTTGTGTGTCTGTATATAGATAGATAGATAGATAGATAGATAGATAGATAGATAGATAGATAGATAGATAGATAGATAGATAGATAGATTTTTTGAGGGCAAAATATAATCTCAGTCATGTTTCTATCATAGCTCCTCTTCACTAAAATTTGTAAAAATTACAACTTTTTTCAAAATGTGAACTCTATATAATTTTTTGATTACTTTATCTTATTTTATTTGGTTTCTCAGTCAGACAGAAAATTCATATAATATAATATAATATAATATAATATAATATAATATAATATAATTAATAGTTCCCATAGAAATATCACCATTAAATCACTTTGTCACTTTGTAAAGAAACTACGCACCTATAGACTAAACACGTAATACGCATGAGCAGGAATTTGCGTTTTTGTAGTTTACACAGAGATGATAACTGTATCGTTTTCAAAAATGAAAGCGTGTCGTGTAAATGACTCCTAATAAACAACTTGTAGTGTCATTACCTTGAACACAAAGATAGTAATCCCAAAATGAACGTATGTTTCACTTTTCTAACTTTAGTTAGTGTGTAATGTTGCTGTTTGAGCATAAACAACATCTGCAAAGTTACAACGCTCAAAGTTCAAAGCAAAGGGAGATATTTTCTTTTACAGAAATCGCTTTTTAAGGACTACAACAAACGGCTGGTAGGGACTACACGAGCTTCCTCCCGTGTTAGTGACGTCACAAACCCTAAAATGTACATAAACCCCGCCCCCAGGAACACGCAAGCAACAAAGGGGGTGAGGCAGTGTTGAGAAGAGGAAGAGTTGTTGTAGTAGAGCACATTTGGGAGTCTGCTCAAGCTCTCGCATCAGTCTTTTCACATTTATTGCAATACAGTACGTAACACAAATTCAATAGCATGTCATTCTGTAGGCATCTTACAACACTTCCCACACTAGCGATTTATAGATTATCATGACAGAATATGCTAATCAATGACTTGAAGATAGTTAACTCCACATCAGCTACATAAATTCATCAACTAACCATTCAGAAACGTCCTGTTGCATTCTACATGTTGTCACTTCTTCTTGAGTCTCTCCATCATTGTCGGACTGCGGTTTGAACATAAAAGGCAGAACAGTTTCTGACATTTTAGTACGTGTCTGCAAGCTGCTAACATGTCAGCTCTTGAAGCTCCGCCCTCTGTGCTGGAAGCAGCAGCTCATTTGCATTTAAAGGGACACACACAAAACGACGCATTTTTGCTCACCCTTAAAAAGGGACAGTTTTAACATTCCATATTTTTTTTTATTTTGGTACATTTTGAGCTAAAACTTCACATACACACTTTGCTAAAACTTCACATACACACTTTGGGGACATCAGAGACTTATTTTACATCTTGTAAAAAGGGGCATTATACCACTTTAAGACCAAAAAAGTAAGTTGTGAAGATTTTTATCTCACACTTTGACATGATATTTGCATCTCTAAATGGGTTTTAATAATTTGACTCAGCTGATTGTTGATGTAGCACGCATAGTTACATCAGGCTACTTGTCCTGTTCTCCTGGGAGGCTTGAAAAAACATGATGTGTTCAAGACCAGTAAACATGCCTGATATGCAGAAAGGCTGACAATTCATATCTAATTAGTTTACATTCCTGTGTCTTGGGGTATTTTAGGATGGAGGGGATTTTTTTTCCTCAGAGTCTCTAGTTCCCATGAGCAACAAGATCAGGGGGCTGATCTTAAATGCTTAGAGATGCTGCTGCTGTGACTTGTTGTTGCGCATGCTGCCTTAAATGGAGAGCTCTAAGATGCCAACAACCATCTGGAAAATGGTAAACACTCACAGTCACTGGGCTTTGTGATGGTGGATGTGAGCAGAGATTGCTTAGGCTCTGTCAGTGGAACGTACTTGGCGTCCTGCCACGATAAAGGCGTTTATGAAATGTAGTAGGGGAGACCAAGGGGTGTTCCAACACATTTAGTGGTTTTCTGCACTCTTTCACAAACTGTATAATATATTTCCAAATATGTCTGCTTCTAATTAAAGTAGTATTTAATCAAAAAAAATAATTAGTCACATAAATTCCTTATTTTCTACTTAAGGTCTGGCTGCTTTTGGACTGTCAACTTTAAATTATACACTGAAAAAAATTGGTGTAGGATTTACTACACTACATTTACAATGTTTCACTCAGAAATTGCTAGTAAATTACACACACACAAAAAAAATTGCAAGTAATTAATCGAATACAATTTTGAAGTAGACTGAAATAGTATTTTCTTGTAAGACATACTCCAATAATCTTTGTTGTATTCCCAACTTCAAAAATCACTGGTAACATTTTACAATAAGGTTTCATTTGTTAACATTAGTTAACATGACTTAGCAACGGAAAATACTTCTAAAGCATTTATTAATATTGATTAATGTTAATTTCAGTATTAATATGAAAAGTTGTAATATTATCGATTGCACCTGAGCTAACATAAACAATGAACAGTTGTATTTTTATTAACTAAAATTAACATCGATAAATACAAATGTATTTCTCATTGTTAGTTAATGAATATTGTAGTGTTACTAAATAATTTTTTTACATTGTAGATATAAAATGTAACTTTTGATGTTCACTTTTTAATAATAAATGTTTTAAATATAAAAAAAAAATTTCCATTTAAATGTAATTGTTTATAATTAAAAAACAAAATACAAAAATAATGTCCCTTTTCAGCACCTTCTGAAAATGAAATAAAACCAATAATTCCAAAACTATACCAAACCACAGTATTAGGCATTGTGAAGCAAACATTAGGATAGTCTTGAATTATCAACACTATAATTCTGTAAGTTTATCACTATAAGTTTATTCTCTTTGTATTGTATGTGTGGTTGAGTTGTCCAACCACTGGACACTTATATTATGGCAGAATATCACATGATGACTGGATGATTCTCAGCAGTCATCTTTTTGTGATTTTTAAGATGTGATGTTGGTGCTAAAAAGAACCAGCCCCCACTGAGGCTGTAATCAGATCCCCCCCTTCATTTCCTGTCGGCAGCAGGCCCGACAACGTCCTGCTCTTATGGTCCTGGGATTGATTGATGGAATATTTGTCTCATGGGGTGTTTCTTATGAGTGAGGGGGATGGGGGCTGTGGAAATGAAGACCCCATATGTCACTGTATCACAAAGAAAGCCCTTCTGCAACTGTCCTCCACCCCCCATCCCACAAAACAACTACCCGCTACCTATTATTGGTCCATGCAAAGGGCTTCACAAGCCCCATTAAGCAGGACCATAAGCCCACAGCACTATAAAAGCTTAATGAAAAAAAACAAAACAGATTTGAGTCCCATAGTGATCAGATGCGTGTCTGTTTGTATCCCAGAGGCTGCTTCGTCTTTTATTCCATGTCATGAAACATGGGTAAAAAAGAGGCACAAAACTTTGTGCTACAGATGTGACATATCCCAAAAAAATAGTAATAGTTAACAGCAGTGGTTCTAACAGTTTAGTCGAGACCTAAAATAAGTGGCAGGTTTTTTCTGATGGACGTATGGAAAACACATGCAAAGGATAACATGCAGAAGTTTTCTGTAAAATAATCAGGCATGGTTGGGGTAGGTAAATAAACAGGCTCATCAACTTTTAAAAGGAAAGAGAAAACGCTTCTCATATATATTGTTGCTGATGTCATGTATCCACTCATAGGTATTTTGAGGCATATTATTCTCTCATTTGGCAAAAGTTAGCCAAATCAGCACATATTATCCAAATTAGACACATTCTAACATGGTCGTGTACTTTATGTAAGGTAAATTAAAGAAAATACAACCCAGGTTGTATTAAATACTGATTTGTATAACTTGTTGGGTCGTGACTTGATCTAAATGAAACTCCAGTTGAGATAGCATATGAACATCTTAGAGACGTCTATTTGATGTCTAAATTTACATCTGCAGGATGTATTTTTTAGTGTTTGCCCATCTGCAATAGTTCTCTGACACGTCTCCTGTCAGATGTCATATAGACATGTAGAAGATGTCTTTAAGATGTTTATGGTTTAGAATGTAAAACTGCTCTTTCTAAGATGTTTATCAGATGCATTTCTACTGCAGATGTTTTCAAGATCTCCAGAACCCCAAGCAGACATCGTACAGACATACCTGTGCTATTAGCTGGGTGATATTGTGTTTTTAACAGTAAAGGAGACATTTTCCCCTAAATGCATAAAAGGCATTTTTTATGTTTTATCAGTACAATTTGACGAGTGGTAATCTATTGTTGTTATTTGTCATAAAACAAGGAATGTCTAAATGTGTAACATCTAACTTTGTATGCTAGCTCCATTCCCGTGGGAATGATGATCAGAAAATAAATGCACCTGGGTAGTGCTTATAGTATCGGCGTCACAAGGAGCAAACAGCAAAACAGCAGATGTAAGAAATGAAGCTGAGATCCACATTTAGAATGTTTATAAACAATATTACATTTCAGAGTTGACCCACAGCTGAGTTCTTGTTCCTAATATGGTCTGTTAGTAAAGAGGTCACTAATAACAACAGGCTGCGATAAATTATTTATTCTGTCTGTACAAATATTTAAAAAATTGTTTCTTGTGAAAAAGGATTTTCTTATGAATTGTCTTTAAATAAATGTTAAGAATTCCACCAAAGGCACATATAATGTAATTAGTTAGACTATGCAATGTCAGTCCGTGTTGCTCTCACATGCGCTTTTGCCTTTAATGTGGAACAGCGTATTACATCACAGTGTATGGAGTCCTGAGGACAGATGATGCACAAACGATCTGACATTTTACTCTGGATGGATACAAAGGGATAGAGCTGACATGAGAGGCGCTGAAATAATAGCGATGCTGAGATTGTCCGTAGTATTTAAGATTTGTGAATGCAGTATTATTTGTAGTTTATCAAGCAAAAGTATGTCAAATTATTAAAAACTGAAATATAGAACTACATTTCTTAATTTGAAAATAAATGTGTATTGCTAGGTGTCTGCCACAGTGCTATAGTGTTGTGGGTGGTTGCCAGGGCGTTGCTATGCAGTTACTAAAATGTTCTAATTGGTTCTCAGCCTTTTTTACTCTAAGGCCCCTCATTGTCCTCAACAATATTTGAAGGCTCCTTTCCATTTTTTTGTAATATACTTTATAAGGATTAAGGATATGGATTTTTATAAATATTTTTAACCTATAATTTCTACCCAATAAAATATTTTAGAACTGAGCTTTTTACAAAAATGCCCATGGAGTTATAAAGTTTTAATATATTACATTATATATTTACATTTTATTCCAGGTCTAGAAATCGAATTTTTTCAATTATAGGCTATCTCATAGAGTCAGTGGGAATCCTGGTTTTTTAAGGATAAAGGGGAAAAATTGCTGAGTATGTGAATTAAAACCTTGATTTTTAGTTGTTTGGGCTTATTTTAAATAATTTTCAATCATCCTATTTGAGAACCACTTCTCAGAGTGTTTTTTTGGCATGTTGCTAGGAAGTTCTGGGTGGTTGCCAGTTATTGGCTTAGTGGACTAAGTTAAAAGAGCCCACTTGCAAGTCACTATACTATGGTCTCTAGATATGGCTTGGTTCATTCCTTTAATTTATCGGATAGTTCACTCAAAAATGGAAATTCTGCTATCATTTACTCACTCTCGTGTTGCTCCAAACCTTTATGAATTTCCATAAACTAAAAAATTTTAATAAACTTTTATAAACTTTTTTAACTAAAAAAGAAGATATTCTGAAGAATCAACTGTTTTTGTCCACACAATGAAAGTCAGTCGGGTCCAAAATAACACTGTACCCTGTTGACTTTCATTGTATGGACACATTTGTAGCACTAAACAGAATGATTGCAGGACAAGATACATGTGGAAGTGTAATATATGCGGTTATGGATTTGTTAAAATCCCTAGCTCTATGATTGAGCAATAATAATGATCATGCTTGCCTTAGCAAACACCAGTGATGCATCTTAAAAAGACTTGCTTCACTTGTCAGACTAGTTGTTGAAAATGGACTGGGTACATTCTTTTCTAAATGTTTGGAAGTATTGATTTAGTCACATTCTTAGTTCTTACATCATAAATATAAATACTTGCTCAAATACACAGGAGATGGGCATTTGAATTAGGGTCACAGCTGTTAATAAAGCATGGAAACTCAGAAGAAGAAAAAACAGCCCATCTCAAAGACAGCAGGAAGAAAAAAAAAACTCTTACCCATTAGCTACTGGCCTGGAAATAATAGAGGCTGAATCACAGCCCAGGGGGATTGGGTGATGCTAAACCAGTTGGAGTGATTGACTCAGCACTCATGCTTGCAGTAAAAGGTGAAAGAACTCATGTTTTGTCAAGAGGAAATGTTTTTAGGGAATTACTACAGAGACAAGCCAAAATGTGTTGCTGCCACAGGACAGGATGTATGACTAATGACAATAAAAACAGAATATTTACACAAGCAAGTACTCAAAATCATTGATTAAAAATGCATTTTTTACAGAATTGTATAGTTTAACAACTAAATTGTGTAGTTTTTTCATAAATTTTGAGTCTAAATAATATTTGGTACACTAATTTCCCATTTTCAATTCATTGTGCAAAACATATCTGCTTAGGAACTAATTGAAAGCAAAGGCACAAACTTTAAATGACTGGAGGATTGCTCTGAACGTTCATCGAACGAGGGGTTATGTTTGTTTCACAGCATTTCAGTGGCATTTGGAGTTAAAAGAAAGGTCACTGATGCCCTGGTAGGGCTTTCAGCTTGGATCTTACTCCGATTGACCTTTCGACCGTGGTGTTAGTTTCAGGATTTTCACCCACACCAACCCTGTTCCCTGTAGTTATCCGTAATCTTATCAGGAAAAGCACTGGCTTGCATGACCAGCTCTTAACCTGTTGTGTGGGTGTACAGTACATTATACTGATGGTAAATTTGGAGCTTTGGTAATAGAAGAAACGTATAGTTGCCATCCTTGGTGTTGTTAAGATGGTAAGTTTAGACTGAATCCCACTAAATACTATTGTAATTTAGTTTTGGTTACACCATGTCTCTTTACTTTGAATTTGTCTTAGTTTTTTAATATTCTCAATTTATTCACCCTCATGTCTCTTCAAAACCTGCATGATCTTCTGATTTTCCCTAAACATTATCCAAAAGCACTAAACACGTATCATAAAAGTGATCCATATGACTGAAATTCTGATCTTTTCAATGAATCCTTTGATCCAGTTCACAATGTTAAAATGCGTCTAAACGTTTCGTACCTTAACCAGACATTCCTATTTCTCTCACAAACATGCCAAATTATTTTGTTGTGTGAATTTGCATCAAATCACCGCCTTTTTCCTGTTTTCATTTGGTGGGTGGCAGGTTTCAAGCTGGTTTGGCATTGGTAAATGATTTACTGGAAGTATCTGAAAATTGCCCTTGGCCTATTTTGTATTGCACCAAGCCACAAAAAAAGGGAAGTGAAGATTAAATCATTCTCGAAACACAAAGGTACACACCATAAATAATAGATTGCATTATTTCAGTTGGCCCATTTCCTATTAGAGAAAACTATTTTTCCACCGCAGTGAACGTTTTAAAGTCAATGCAGAAATTCAGCCATTAATTAGATATGAATTATATCTCTCAATGCAAGAACTTTGACACAGAGTATTGTGAATGAGTAGTTTAGGTGTATTTGAGGAGGCTGGAGTAGACTTGTTTATTCCCACACAATAGATTAGTGCTAAGAGACAGCTGTCTGGCCTATATTGACAGCTGCTGCTGAGTAGAATGGGAGACGAGACTATACTTTGATTTTTTTGCTCTATAAGACCTAATGATTGTCTGTGTGAACCTGCATTCTATGCCAATGCCAATGCCACCCTCTGATTTCATCACAGTACTCATTTAGTATGACTTCTAATGTTTAGGGATGGCTTAGCAAGGGATTCATTGATTTATGTGGTGGGCAGTCAAGTGCATCTGAAAGTGCACATCTAATGCAATTGTTTCTTTTACAAGAGAAGGTCACAATTGTGAGTTACTTTTATTCAGCCTTGGATAAGGTCTAATTGTAAATGCTCTGTTCACACTATTTATTCATTTATACATTAATGATGCATTCCCATTTTAGAATAATTTTCAAATTATTTTTAAATACAATGAAATAAATGGTGTTTTCACTCACGAATTTGCTCGTAAATTTCACAAATAATTACAAGAAACGACAAGTAAACCATTGAATTGAAACTGAAATAGTATTTTCCTGTAAAACATACTCCAACAATCTTTGTTTTATTTACAGCGTTGAAAAATCATTTTCTAGTGTAGTAGATTCATAGTTTTAACAAGCAGATAAATATCATTTTTAACTAAAAATGTGAATGAAAAGAGTCCATAGATGAAGCCTGCTTGATTCAGGATCGATGTAAACTACAGAACATGAAGAGTGGTGCTTAAAAATTAAAGGCCTGTTCACACAAAGACACATTTTTGGTGCAATACATTTGGTGAGATAAACATTTCAAAGGTGCAGTCACATTTACATTTGAAATTCATATAGAGCAAATGAAGTGGTCACCCTAGACGGGTGTCAGAAATGGAACATTGCACAGCACTTTGTGTACTAGAGTAACCGGGGTATTTCATCATTTCCATAAGTGCCACCACTGTCAGAGAGTGGAATTTTATTTTCATTCAGCCTGTCTGACATTTGTTGGACATTGGTTCGAATAGACAAATTGAATGCGAATTTCAGACCAGATTGTCTTGTAAATGTGAACCAGGCCTTAAATGTGACTCTTTCTCTCCTCACAGGAAGAGGACATGCCAGAGGAAGTGAACATTGACGAGATACTAGATCTACAGAGTGATGAAGAAAGGATAGAGAAGCTTAAGGTATCTGCTCTCTGAAAATACTGATGAAGAAACAATCACAGTTGCTTGTCATATATGTATGTGGTGTAGGCTATTTTAACAAGCATTAAAGGAACAGTAAATCCAAAAGGAAATCATATGAACTTATCAATTCTTTCATCTTTTTGTTTTTCTTCTCATTTTCTGTTCCACATAAGATTGAAAGCCATAGGGTTTTGGGACAACATGAATATATTTCTTTAACCAGCTAGATCTTTTTGGTCATTCAGCTCATACCAGCAGCAAGAGCAGAATCAAACCAGCATAAACCATCCTGGACTAGGATGGAAATTCATTTTCAGTAGGGAAGAGATCTGTGTCACGCTTTTTATCAAATCTCTTGATTTCTATTTCTTGCAGGACATCCTTCAAACCTGCAGTAACAACACAGAAGTAAGCTATTTTCATTCTATCACACAATTAAAATTTTTAAACAAAGCTGTCCTGTCCTTTTTTGCACATAGTTTATTTATTTTTAACAAAATAACCCCCTGCAGTGTTTGACATAATGGTGAATCACTGTCACACTCAGGAAATAGTGACTGACAGTGTTGATGAATAGACAAAACTCTCATGTTTTGTGTTATGGGATAACACATGTTTTGATTGATGAAAAAAGAAAAAAAATCTGGCACTAGTAAAACATACTATAATGCAATATTTGATGCTTTTCCCCACCTGGTGTAGTTACAACAACTATCAGCAGGGACTTACTTGCATAATGCTAACCAGCCAAGCCTTCTCTTCTGTACTACAACTAAGACATCGTCCTCTGCTCCCCCCTATTGACAAAGTTGATATTGACAAGTCAATACTTTTAAAAGCTTTTCTGGGGCCGTTCTTCGTACATGGATTACTCAGTTATTTGGATTTGACATTTTGACGATTTGACATGATCCAGGATTGTTAGGTTCTTCGAATGTCATTGTAAAGTTTGCTCATAGCAAAAATGTCCGTAAGCCCAAGTTTTGACTGCCTGTCCCTGCCATTGCTACTTTCTTACAAGAGTAACCTATTTAACCAGGGACATTAATAATTAAAAATAAAAATGGAAATATGTTTTTATATACTAATTATAGTATAAATTAATAATAAATTGTAAATTAATTAGAAACTAATAATAATGTTGTGAAGTCTAATTATAATGTCCAACTTTTCTCATTGAGAGATTTATTTGTGAGGGAATAATTATCTCATAATTTTATTGGACACATTACATACAGTTAGTTTGAACCATGCATAAATTTGAACGCTGACAGTTATTATACGGGTGGTTTGATGAAGATGCAGATAGCTTTAAAAAAAAATTCTGCCATTAGAAATATTTTATTGACCCGTAAGAAGCTTTATCCGCTTCATGTGTAAATGAAATTAATTGCTAATTACAAATAGGCTACTGAAAAAAGTGTAAAGCCTCTACAAATACTAGAACTTGTGAAAAATGGAAATAATTGGGTATAAGCAACATTGACACATTTCATTTATCGATTTTACATTTTATCTAATTTTGCCTGCTTGGCTGTTTCCTTTTTTAAATTATATGATGTCATTATGTTACTGTGTTGATGCCAGCCAATCGTTTGCATTGCTGATCATAGTTTGAGTATCGAGATATATATATATATGTATTTATCGATGCCCTCTCCAATGATCACATGCACACTCAGTAATATCAAATTTCATCCAGATATTTTAATCAAATTCGCTTGAAGAACCAAATTATTGAGAGACCAGTGATCACGTTAGAAGATCTGGCATCTGTCTAATCATCTCAGATGTATTAAGTGAATTACGAAGATCGGAGCCCAGGGGCCGGTTGCATAAACTTCATCAAATTAGTCATCTAATTCAAAGTTAGTCATCTAATTTTTTTCTTCAAGACTGGTCATAAGTTTTTTAAATCTGTTACATAATTTATTGCTAGTTGGTCAGACTAGGTCTTTAAACACCGTCTTAACTTGGTCAATGTCTCAACTGGCCCCAGGTCCAATATGGTTGACAAGTCGCTTGTTTTCATTCAGTTACTACTCTGTTGACACATTCCATCATGTCTTTCGTTATAAAGATTCTTCTATGATGTGCTTTTCCTCCTCATCTTCATCAGGTTTTTATCACAGAATTGGTGAATAAACTTCACGGTTTGCAGAAACAAGAAGATCTCCACAACAATGGCATTGAACATCCCCAGCTTCACGTCTTCTCCGACCGCCAGGGCTCTTCTGACACTGAGAGACTCTGAGCACATGCACATCTACGGCTGGTCAGTCTCCTGTATCAAAACTGCTCAATAGCAAGGCATCAGCAGCACTTCTGTAAAATATAGACAGGTTGCTGACTTCAGTTTGTATAGTAACAAAACAACACAAAACCTATAAAAATATTTATGTAAAAAAAAAAAAACTGAGTGACTGACCACAGCATGGACCCTTTAAAAGTTGTCATCATTATTTTTACGTTTTTTAACAGTGAAAAATGAGACTTGTTTGTTACAACAGATGTACTTCCCAGTTAACATGTAGCCTATTTGTTAATTTAACTATTTCTACCGGATCCCTTAGAATTACATTAATTGGTATAACCCAATATAGTCAGTGTTATTCTGTAATATTAAATTATTTGACTTTAATGTAAAACATTTTTGGTTACCTAAGAAGAAGAATTTTTACAGTACATAATATCCTTTTTAAATAGTTTTCCCTTAGAAATATTGACCCCTGTTTTTAAAGAAATATCTGGGTTTTTAGATTATAATGATTTCATGGGTTTTCCACTAATGGACCAAAGATTTTTGTCACGATGCTTTTTAGATTTCAAATCAGTAATTCCCTGTTGTGTTGTTTATATCTGTGAATTAGATTTTGTAGGATTCAATTATTTTTCTTGAATATCACTGATGAATTTATGATGCTTGATTAAAACTGACAGCTTATGCTTATGCCCAGTAGATATGAAGGACTTTGGATAAAGACTGGTTTGTGACAAAACCATGAGGTATTGTTAATATGTTTGCTGCTACTATATTAACTACTCAAGCTGGTCAAATTTACTTCACATTTTGAAGGAATTTTCACGTTTTTCTCTTCCAGCTCTGTATTTAGTTTGTTTAGTTTGTTTGTTTGTACAGTGACAGAGTGCCAGCAATTTCTCTTATCATGTTTCTTTATGTATCATGTTTTCATTTTCATTTGCTTGCAATTAAGGGTTTTTGAAATCCAAATTCCAGTGCACATCTCATTTTAAACATTGGACAGAAATAATAATAATAAAAAAAATCTTTTGGTGAATATTTCAATTTCTCCTGTTTGTTTTATTTTAACATTTTGTATCTATAATGATATAAAATTGAGCAAAAAGTAATTATGGGCTATTGCTTTTGGAATCCCTTTGTTAAAACTAAAACACTCAAGCTAAGAAACAAAGGAATAAATCATGCTCATATAGCCCGTTAAATCTTTGTGAAATAAAATAATAATAAATCTACTATATGTGTTCCGTTAATTATTATTATTATGTTTACTAAAGTACTTAATATGCCTGTTTTACAACTTTAATATTCTACCTTTTAATTTCACACATATAATCCAATTTAAATAATGGTGGATGTTTGTGAAACATGTATTAGCTCCTTGAACCTTTTATTCAGGATAAATTATGATAAAAATATGGATAGATCTATCTGACAAAAGATGTTCTGCTATCCTGTCAAAAGGTTTATTGAGAGTGACAGCAGAGGGCAGCATTGAATCTGTTCATATCAAGAATCTATTTTGAGCCATTTCGGTTACACAAGCTATTGATGTTATTATATAACATGAATGACTTACCATTTAAGATTAATAATTGAATAACGAATAACTATAAATTCAGAAGAAGCTCTTATTCAGCTTTCATGAACAACCAGCAAAAATGCTTAGGCCTATTGAAAGATGGAAAAGCATGAATGACGGGTTTAAACTCTGTACAAAGTTAATATTTTGTCTTGTTTGAGAATGTAAAACACATGGTATATCAGATACGATGTCAACAGTGAGGCCTGTCAACAAAGGGGGAAAGAAACATTGTTTTTTTTTTAGATAAAGCTGTGTGAATTCTTTCAAGCAGCAAAGTCATGCTTGTTCCCATGATGTAAACAACATAAATAGCATTCATTGCCACAGTGGTGATCAAAGCCCTGTGTCTATGGATCCGTGGGTCTAATACAATGCCGAGTCTCGCTGTAAGAAAACAAACAAACCACCCCACGCAGAGAACATGCAGGTGCACTCATTGACCCTGGCACAGCAACCCAGCAAGTCTGCCCTGCTTATTTCAACCCACAGTTGGGAAAACACCTTCAGATGTGCTAGGCCTGTGAGGACGATAAGCATCAACAAACATGCTTCAGACAAAAGCCGAGCAGTTGTCAGAGGACTCCTACTCATTCAGATCCACTTCCCTCACACCATGCACCAGTACTGACCAATCATGTTAGTCATAAGCTCACGTATCCATGCCAGTCAGTAAAGAATTAAACAGAAAAATACTGTACTGCATGCAACCACGATTCCCAGAGTGATTAGTGGAGTCATAGTGCCCATGATCCCAGAGGCCCAAGAGGTGGTGGGGGAAGCTCCGAGCTGGTGGAAAGGAAAGGGGATGGCCGGCTTCCTGAGGAAAAAGCATCGTCTTTTGCGCTCCAAAACAACTCAGGAAGTGACCATAGCTAGCCTCGGGCTTCAGACGTGCATTCAGTTGGACGACAGCACATGTATAGTTAGCTACTCTCGAGTTGGACACTTACAGTTAATCCTGACACACAAATACATACACAGATACTAAACCTCTGGGGCACTGGGATGTCCCTGCTCTGAGACTTTCAGGGATTTACCATCGCTTCACTGCCAAACAAGGTAAGAGGAACGTTTTTCTGGTTTGACAGGGTTTTCAGACATTTGATTTGTTCAAAATTCCTCAAATGACAAGTGCAGGAGTGTTTACATCTTCAGTAGTAGTAGTAGTAGTTTAGATGTCATTGGTTTCAGCTGTTTCACTGGGCAATGAAGGTTATTCTGATGTCTTGGTGAGCTGAGTGGATGTTGTGTAGGTCTCAATGTCAGTGATATAACATTAATGCCATTAAGGCCACTTACACTTCACTCTCCACACTTTTTGTACACTTCTCGCATTAATACACTCAAACAAAACTGGAAAGCCTTATTGATCTTTATAGTTGTGAAATATGACCAAGTACTTCTTTATATGTTTACCATGGTCTGTGTTGTGATGCTACAAAACCATGTGTTCGCATGTGGCAATTACTGATTCACTTTCTGTGGATATCACATCTCAAAACAATGGCCAGAAATCTAGTCATTGTAATCAGTTGGGCTTCAACTAGTTTCACTTCAGATTTGACTGATTATCAGGTGGCGACCCAACAAAAAAATAAAAAATAATAATAATTAATTAATTAAAAAAACATAAAAATGTGTAAAATTACCACAAACTGCATAAGCCCAACAATATGCAAAATGTTGTGCGAAAAGATTTGCATTTATATGACATGGAAAGGACAAAAAAAACACACACAAAAAAAAATGAACAACAGAAGTGTGATTTGACTTGAATAACAAGACTAGTGAACCATTATTTAATTCTGGCTTATATTTTATTTGTCCTTTTGTTGTTCATTTTCAAGTTTTTTTTTTTTTTTTTGAGGGCATCTGCCTTATTTGAACAGCTTCTACCAATTCACAAATGAATGTGCCATAGAGCAGTGGTTCTCAACCAGGGACCCGGGGCCCACTAGGGGGCCTAAGCAAACTTCCAGGGGGGCTAAATAAGTCTTGAAATTATTTCAGTTTAGTTATATTAACATCTTTATTCAAATGCTGGAAAACACTAAAAAATAAAGATGTACAACATTAAACTGACATCATATATTTGATTTATTTGTATTACATCAGGAGCAATAGAGGTACATATCAGCTTAGATAGGAGGGCCATAGAGTGTCTTGGACAAAGGGGGGTCCTTTGAATCAAAAAGGAACCACTACCATATAGTTTGATTGGACACGACCTTTGACACCAACAACAAAACAAACATTTTCTCCTCTCTTTTTGTAGCTGATAAGACGATTGTTTTGATATAACTTACACAATTATATGGTAATTGCATTTTATTATTTACATGTTTTTCATGTTTTTACCTGCTGTCCATGGCCAATTTGGGTAATTAGTTGCAATGAATATTCTGTGCATTTTCATTAAAAAGAAACAGTCACATACGCATTCTCTTGTCAAAATGAATCGTGAATTCATATAATACACAATCGACTTTGTAGAATACTACAATTAGTCTTATACTGTACAAGTGAGTGAAAACAACACCTTTACCAAGAAGAGTAAACAAGACATTGCAGATGACAGAAAACACACGTACAGCGATGACACGACGACAACCATAAAAACCCAGGGAAAGACAAAGCCTTCCTAACATGCTGAGTGAAGTTTTCCCTCACAAACCTCTTAAATTAGCTTTAACCTGACCCCCCTCAATGTAAAAGGTTACACTTGTGACGTCCATCCAGTCCATTCCCGCTTGCAGATGCCCACACTACAGCGAAACGGAATCAGGATGCTACCAGCTGAAACGGGCCCTATAAAGGATAACCCCCTGTTCCTCTACTGGCATTCACCACACTGGAGAGTGTCAGTAAGGCTGCTCCTGATTACTCGCTGCTGTTTTAGTGGCATGACCTATAGAGCCCTTTTCTCAGCACAGATCCAGAGGGCTTTTCCTGCGGTTCCTAAGGAGCACCATTGCAGGATGCAGGCGGGCTATGATTGGACCATCCTCCGCTGACCCTTCACCCAGGTGCCAGCAAGAGGTTGCATAATAATGGTGACAAACAGGGATGTGAGCACACCACTTTGGGAAAGAAACCAAGAATGGTGCGCTTTACTGTAATGACAAGCAGCAATGAAAAGATATTTGAAAAGATACTTTTAAAAATGGGTGTAATCAAATGAGATCCTCATTTAAACAAACACAAGTTTTGTAGATTTTAACTTTGGGATTTTTTTACAGCTTTTTTACAGTTTTTGTGAAAACTACAGGTTATACTTCCTCATTTATGTGATCCCAGCCACGGACAGTCGGATCGACAGAGGGTTATTAACAGAACAGTTATGGAAAATTTGATCGTACTAAAAATGCAACACTATGGCAGCAACTTTCTTATGTACGCGTCAGTGTTTGCAGAACACTGGGCAGAACTGACAGAATCCTTTACTGGAAACCGAAAGTAACTCACTCCTGGTAAATATTTACTCTTTGAATTCTTGCACTCGGAAACAATACAAAAAGTTTGCTAAGAATATTTCCTACTTTAGCACGGAGATATTTGACTCTGGAAAGCGTACAGCAGACCATGGATGGCTACATGCAGTGCATTATGGGTGTTGAAAAGTTTTCCTATACCTATTTGGCAAAAGGGAAGACAACAGTCTTTTTCTCTGTTTTCTCCAGTCAGGTATAGCGCCGATTTAGATTTTTCTTTCGCCTTTCTAATTTATCGGCAGCCAACTTTTATTGAAAGCCCATTTTGCCAGTGGTAAAAAAAGTTAATTGTATATGAAAATTATTAAAATAGAAATTATACTATTTTTAAATAAATAAATAAACAAATAAATAGAATATGTGTCTAACTGTTCTCTTAATGTTGGGTAATTAAATTATTAAATTAATAAAAAATGTATAGGCTACTATTTTATATTAATCATTTAACCAAACAAATAAATAAATAAATAACTGGGTTGGGGAAAATCTGTTTCATCATATCGTAATATAGACCGAAATATATAATATAATGACAGATAAATAATAGAAAGTAAATATTTTACATATAATATTTTATACATATTTATAATAATAAAAATTTTACCAGTAGCCTATACATGAATCTTTATACACTGTAAAAAAATCCAACTTACGTTTTGTATGACAAATTCAGTTTTTAAAGTTTATTCAACTATTTAACATGAAAAAAGTTGAGAAAAGTTGAGATAACTCAAACACGTAAGTTGAGAAAACTCAAAAATGTCCTGCAGCTGGTTGCCTTAAACTTTTAAGTTTTCTCAACTTTTTTTTTTTACAGTGTACGTGACAAATAAATATTTGCCTTTATATTTCATGAAGGGGGTCTCTCACAAAGGGATTGTCATGATTTGTTTTATATTTACAGTAATAGTGTGATTTCCGTGAAAATGCATAGTCCAAAAATCCCAGAACCATTTTACAGGAATCAATCTGAAAAACAAATAAAATGTTTCTAAACTGAATCATGTCAAATAAAATGCAAGCCAGATTGTCTTTTTGAAGAAGAGCTTAGGCTGTTGGGAAATATTTGAAACATCGCCAAGGTGAACGTCGTAGGCAGAGCTGGAGCAAAGGATGCACCAGCAAACACACACAACAATGACAAAGTTAATGTTATGCGGTACTATTTCCTGCTCCCCAAGCCAAGAATTCACCCCAGTTTGGAGCTTCTCTTTATACAGTGCCGCTTTATTCAGTGCTGCTCTTAGATGTGGCGCCAATTGTGGTTTCCTGATGCACTTTTTGCCCCAACAATCAACAGGAACAAGAAGGTGTTGTTCTTGTTCAGTTTCAACGAAAAGATATTGCATGATCCTATAGTTGATTATCATGGAGGTCAAGGTGGACATGGGAAAGTGTGTCCGGAAAATAAGCTATAGCTGCAAAAGAAAAGAGGGGGATAAAATGCTTGAACCTTGAATGTACAATATGTACAACTTGTTATTCCCCCCCATGCAGCCCATTTGCTCAGCCCAAGTGGTCAGTGCTCTTGTTTGTATGTTTATAACACAGATTAAAAAAATTCAAAAAAATTGAGAGTTAAATAGCCATGCCAAGTTTTTGACCTCTGTGAAAGCCCGAGGCTCATGGGAGGCGTGACACTCATGGTAATCTTTTGTTTATGCATCAGCGAAGAAGCTTTTCTGTACTGTTTATCATATTGTTGAAGAACACAGATTTCATAATACTTTGGAGAAGCTCACTCTTTCAACATGCTTGCTTTCTTTTATGCAGGTCTTGTGCAGTTGAAATGTGCCTCCATGACGCACTCCAGAGCAATTTATATTGTTCAGACAAAATTTATACGCATTTGTCTGACTTTCCTCTGGCACGTGTGCTGCCTGATTGTTTTGTCAAATATAAAAATGTTAAAAATGGGGCAAAAATAGGGAATACCAGGTACACACACACACAAACACACACACACACACACACACACACACACACACACACACACACACACACACACACACACACACCACACACACACACACACACACACACACACACACACAAACACACGCACACACACACACACACACACACACACACACACACACACACACACACAAACTGTATATTCTATATTCTATCACACACGTGTGTGCGTGCGTGCGTGCGTGCGTGTGTGTGTGTGTGTGTGTGTGTGTGTGTGTGGTATATTCTATCACACATGTATGTGTGCGTGTGTGCGTGTGTGTGTGTGTGTGTGTGTGTGTGTGTGTGTGTGTGTGTGTGTGTACCTGGTATTCCCTATGTTATGGGGACCAAATGTCTCCACAAGGAAAACCAATTTCCACAAGGTCAAAATTGACTGGTATTACTAACCTTGTGTCCACACTAAATGATTGTAATAAAAAAGGTACTTGTAGCAGACTTGTGGCACACTGGTGAAATCCTTTTGGAGAACCTGAAGGCACCTTTTTAAAGCTCTTAAAATATCCTTAAAATAATAATAATAATAATAATAATAATAATGTATTAATAATATTTTTTAATTAAATGTAATTTTTTTCATATATGTTTTTTTTTCATTCTAAAATTTTTATTTTATTTTATTTTATTTTATTTTATTTTATTTTATTTTATTTTATTTTATTTTATTTTATTTTATTTTATTTTATTTTATTTTATTTTATTTTATTTTATTTTATTTTATTTTATTTTATTTTATTTTATTTTATTTTATTTTATTTTATTTTATTTTATGAGGGGGGAGTTCTTAGACCTGCCCACAAACTAAAAGTAAAAGTCCTGACTGAGCAGCTCGTGTCATTTACTCTGAACGGTGGTGTTGACACACATAAGTGGGACGTTCCTCGTTTTGAACTAATGTCACATTATTTCATTTAAATATTTTTACTGTCGTTTCTGACATGAAGACAGACCGACATGGACTCCGTAAGTTTTTTTATATTCCCCTTTGTTATTATAAAGTGCTAAACTTCACTGGACCTTGTGTCATTAGTAACCATGTTAACCACTCTGAAGAATTTACCATAGACAGTATATTTAAACGGAATTTACCGCTGCAATGCTAGCCTACAATAACGCGATGGCGTTTTTATTGTTAAAATCTATGCATTTGGTTATAGAACTGTTAAATGAATGAAATATTGGGATATTGTATTAATATGTTGAATATGTCTTAAAAAAGGGATAATTAAATGGAAATCAGGCTTAACGCCAATAAATACATTATTGATTGTTTTTTAACTCGGTTGTAAGTCAGTTTTTTTTTTTACTTTTCTACATCTCTTATGAGAGAAATTGAACTGAATGCAATGTCGATAGTGTCACAGCAGCTACTGTCCTCTCCGTCCTTCAATTTAATCCTCATTTAAACGTCTTTTTTGCAAACTCGTCACATGACCATGTAAAAAAATAGTACGACTGATTTCTAAACTAGCTGACTTAAAACTTTTCCCTTCCTGCTTATTAAGTAAAATATTTATCCTTCCTGTTTTTAAAAAAAAAAAAGAAAGATTCCATCCTCATTCACAGACAATCTTATAAGGTCATCTAACATTGTTCTCCTGGTGCACAGTTAAAGATTTACTCACAAGTAAAAGATAATGTACTGGAAAAGCACAAGCCTTTATAGCAGGGCATATTCCAATGTCAAGATGGTCGACTAAGATTTGACAGAGCTGGTTACGTCAAAACAAGTAATCTGACCTTGTGGTACCCATATAATGCTTTGCTTGTTTTGAGTTCATCTTTAATATAGTGGTGATGAATGATGGTGTAAGGGACCCTTTTCAACACTTCCATCCTCAGTCGAATCTATCTATCTATCTATCTATGTCTGTCTGTCTGTCTGTCTGTCTGTCTGCAATATACCTCTTACATTTAGTATAATCAGTACTTTCACTGGACCTGTTTGAGATCACAAGCTTGCAATAGCCTTGGGGAAAGTCATATGGAGGTTGTCTTTGGCTCTCTCCAACATTCCAGTGCTTTTCCTTTAACCAGAGCCTGAAACCCAAAGCTACAACAGAAGCAGTTCCTCTATCCGTCACATATTAAGACCAGTCCTCCCTCCGTTTCAGTGTAACTCATTGCCCATCCCTTCTAAGAGACAAGATGATAGACTTTGAACCTCACTGGCACTGCAGTCTGTGGTTCCGCATAATTTTGAAATAGTAGGTGCAGTTGATGAGGATTATGGTGCGGATAGAGTGAGAATTAGCTGATGCACCTTATATAACAAGATTTTGGTATTTTTGCATCCTCCAGAAGCCATCTTTGACACAAACCAAAATGTACAAAAACTATAGTTATAGTTTTTCCTGAAAAAAAAACATGATCATTGCTAATGCTAATAAAAAATTTATTTTTTTTCAGGAGAAAGTATGCTACAGTAAAAATCTGTTAATTGGTTAACTGCTACCTATAGTCTTACGTTGCCAGACCTTCAGACTGACGGCACAAGGTTTGGACTCTATCGCACCTTTCATTGGCCAAGGACCGCCCAAGAGGACGTTTGACTGACATGTAACGCACCCAAACACAGTTCGTTTTGTTTTGCGTCATGTTTAGGGGCGTGGAAATGTAAGGTTGATGTCCTTACGATATCTGACCGGCGTGCTTCTAATAAATTGATAATTCAAGAATGCTGTGCAAGTTTACTGCAACAATGGAGCCTTGAACTTCACATACTTTTGAAAATCCTCAAAGTGCTCATTGTCACAGTTGTAAAAAACAATGGCTTTCTTCCATGAGGGGGTTTGGCGTCGCGACGGCTTTGTTTCCAGGCGGACCGTTAAAGAACGCGACACACGTTTCTCCCGGACATCCTGTAGAATTCAACCAATCAAACGACAACTTCGAAACTCCATGTTTTTCTCATTTTGTGTACAAAATGCATCAGATGTTCAGATTGGTACTAACAGATTGGTAGCAGAATGGTATACTGACATTATATCACTTCATGAAATACGGTTGTAAGGTAATATTCCATCCTGTAATACCTCAAATGTGGCAATCACAACTGCTGGTTATTAACTGTAGATGTAACAGGATAGATACAGTGATATAGCTCGTCTGTCTGATTTCTCCTTGACTTTATCCAGTAAACGTATTACGTAATGTCACTGCCATTGGCTGTAATGCAGGGGGCCTGTCCCTTTTGTCCCCTACCTGTATGAGACAGGAAGAGGAGTTGGTCTGGGAAAGCGGTAGTATGGTTCTTATATCTCACCCAATGATCTAACCCGACGTTCCTTATTGGCTCCACTGTAAGGTTTATAATTAGAGCTGGAATTTCAGTGGAAATATTGAGAGAGGATGATCTGCAATGCAACTTCAATCGCTGAAGCCGTGAGACTTTTCAGTCGCTTTGTGTCTTATTAACTCATTAATTTAACTTGTTCATTTCCTTATGGTTCAAGCATAAATGTACATTGTTGTTAAGCAGTTGTGTAACTTACGTTCTCCTCCTCATTCACTCCATTTGCTATGTCAGTGTCCTTCTTGTCTAATAATTACATTTCACTAGTGATTCAACAACCAAGAGAAAGCCAAGTTAAAAATTTAAAATTCTGTCAATATTTTCTCATTACAAACCTGCATGACTTTCTTTTTCCTGTGAAACTCAAAAGAAAAATGAAATGAAACTCATAAAATGCAAGTTAATGGTTTCCAATATTGGTTTGGATCCCCACTGAACTTTATTACACTGAACAGAGTTGAAACATTCTTTGAAACCTTGTCAGACACTTTTAGTGTATTTCACACATCTTGCAATGTGGATGATCATAAAAGAATAAGCCCTGAATGGTAGGTGACCCATATGGAAAAATCATGCAGACATAATTATTTAAAAGAGGTAGGAAGCCACAAACAATAGACCCTCTCTAGGAATTTAAGGCTTGTTGGCTGTTACACACTGAAATTGGTCTCCGAGCTACTGTATAGAATGTGACTTTGATCTCAGAAACATGTTTTAATAGATTCTTTCTTTTATGTTTACAGTATGTAGTTTTTATCAAGAGGAAGCCAGGTTGACGACCGTTAACCCAAAGTTAATCATTCATGAAGTATCAGCCCCATCATATGCGCACACACATACACAACAAGCACACAAATTAGCAAACCGGATGTGATTCAGCGCTGTTCCTATCCCCTTTTGTCACCAGCCATAAATATCCAAGTGGGCTATTCTACCCAAGAAGCCTTTGAAAGAGGCAAACATGTTTTCTTGAAATAGACTCGGTTCATCAAGTTGAATCCTCCTTTTGTTTATTTACATAAGATTTTGCATATTCAGTCGTAACACAGAGTAATGGCGTAATATAAAATGTCAGATGTTAAAGTTTTGGGTGACTTGTCCTATTATCAGAAGTTTGTTCTCGTTCTCTGGGCTGTATGTGTCGTTATTTTATTATTCTTGTGATATAGGCAGGCCCAACATCAAAAGTCCTCATAATGATTGTCTTCAAGATTAACCAGAGGGTGTGATTCAGATTCTGCCATCATAAAATAAGTAATCTTCCAAATAAAACTGTCAGATCTCTTTTATCTGTATTGTTTAATGCTGTTTGTGTTGCAGATATTGCTGAGTTGATGTTTAAAACTGCGTCAGTAAAATGAAAAGGGCTCAACAGTACATGGGTCAATGACAAATAAAGAAAAGAACATATCTTTTCGGGGCCACATCGGTATAACATGGCGACATTGTAATTATCATGAGGGAATGAATTAATAAAACGTGGCCATGAATTAATAAGTTGTGAGAACAAATTCCTAATGTGAGGGGCTCCGTAATTTTTTTTTTTTTTTAAACCTTGATTGTGAGTGTCAGACTTAATCTTTACTATATATATAAATAATATACAAATATAAAAAGCATTTTTAACAAATAATTAAATTATTAATTCATAAAATCTATGTATTTGGGGAGTTGCACCACAAGGTCACCTTGCACCTTGAAGTGGTCCTCTCTGTGACATAATTTCCTATTTTTATGGGGGGGGGGGGGGGTTCCTGCATGTTGGTTGCACCACATGGCTTTGATTTGGCAGAAAAAGTTAGTTAAGACTTAGCCAGACTAGTTCAAATGTTCTTTTCAATAATTTCATTTTTAATTAGGCTTTTCTTCAGTTTTTTTCAGTTGTATCATATTGACATTTTGACTGTATATGCCCCAAAGAAAGTGTCAAAACAAATTGAAATTCAGAACATAACAACATGCTTGTCAAAGAAGAGGTACAAATCTTCCATTATATGTATTTTTAAATTAATTAAAGTCACCACAGTGCCCACATTATCAGACACTACCTGTTGAAATCTACAGTTTCACAAGATCCAGTCTCTCTATTTTTATATGCTTTTTACTATTTTATTTCGGCTGTATTGTACAGAACCAAGGAACTTTTTCATAAAAAATGAAAGCTCATAGCAGCATGATGGATGAATGCCAGTGTACTGGCCTGTGTGGCAGTAATTTCCTGTTTATAGAGGCATCTGTAATGGCTTACACAGTTCATACTGGTAGTGGGGATTCTGATAGATAACTGTTTTATCTCTCTTCCAGCATATATCCTCCAAGCGCAACCATGCCAGTCCTTAAGAACCTCCCGTCTCGGCTGAAGGGAGGCAGATTTAGTGTGGATTTGGAGACTACGCGTAGTGAGTTCATTCTCAGAAAAATGAGTCTTAACCACAATCCATTTGAGGAGCCTGGCTCTGATGAGGACTGGCCTAGAAGCAACGGAGGCTCACTCCTGGATGGGCGTGTGCCGAGGGACAGAAACCCATTTGAGGATGAGGAAGATGAAAATGAGGCTAATGAGGTGCGACGTGGAGGCTCAGGGAAGGGAAGCTCCATCAAAGGCACGCTGGAACGCATGAAGGGAGTCTCCCCCCTCAAGACCCTGGGCAAACTGGGCAAGAACTTGCGCATGTCTGCCAGGAGCAAGGGCAGGGAAACCCCCTCCCCACAGGGCTCTATAGGTTCAGCCTCACCCTTGGGGAGGAAGAAGAAGGGCAGACGGAGTTCAGAAGGGAGCTTGCTACGGTATGATGGGTTGGGATGGGAATTGAAAAGAATTAAACGGTTCCGGTTCCAATTCCTCTTAATGAATTCCTCTTTCAGAAGAACACAGTCAGTGTTATATTAAATATTATCATTGCTCTTCCAAGCTATATAATAATTTGAAGTCCTAAAAAGTGCATCCATTCATCATAAAAGTAATCCATACAGCTCCAGGGTGTTAAAAAAGACCTTCTGAAGTGATGTGATGTGTTTTTTAAAGAAAAATATCCATATTTAAAACTTTATAATCTAAAATAACTAGCTTCGGGCAGACAGCCTACACAAGTCGACTTACTCCAAAAGAGTAATCCCTGACGCAATGTATGACGTACGAGGAGTAGTGTAAGCTAAGGTGAGAGTAGACACCTCTTGCGGTTCAAACAAATAGGGCTGGGCAACAATTTCAAGCTCCTTTTCCTTTTCAAAATCCTCCGACATTTATCTTTAAAAATTCTCATTTTAGATTTCTAATTCGTGACTGTTTTTTTTTTCTGTTTTTTTTTCTCTATCCTCTTGCGCTTCCGTGTCAATACGTCATGCGTCAGGTCAGAGGTTACTCTTTCGCAGTAAATCAATGCAGACAGTCGTCTGTCGGAAGCTAGTTATTTATTTTATTTTATAAAGTTTTAAATATGGATATTTTTCTTACACAAATGCATCAGAAGGCCTTTATTAACCCCCGGAGTCATATGGATTACTTTTATGATGGATGGATGGATGGATGCACTTTTTTGGACTTCGAAATCAGAACCTCCATTCACTACCATTATAAAGCTTGGAAGAGCAATGATATTTTTTTTATATAACTCTGATTGTGTTCGTCTGAAAGAAGAAAGTCATATACTCTTAGAATGGCTTGAGGGTGAGTAAATCATGGGACAATTTTCATCTGTAGATTTGGTTGCAGAGTTCAGTCTGTGCCTTTGAATAAATAGTGCAGGGAAGAATGCACATGCGATAATCAACGTAAAAGAATGTCATTTGGTTCCGGTTGCATTTTTAGAGTGCAACATTCGGGTTGTTTTTTTACTTATAAACTTTCTAAACCGTTAAAGACAGACCTACTGTGAGCCACAAGTTTGTTAATCATTGGTGGTATATGCTTTTGTTGAAGCCATTAGCCTGCATTATTTTAACTTATTTTTTAATAAGTTATTTTTTAAGTCCTGGTGAGAAACTTATTCATGATTCTGCAAAGAAACCCCGCCCACTCCTATGAAGCATTGCGGATGATGTAATTGTTAGTCTCCCTATGCTTTCAAACTATATAAATATTTGCGTATGTGTGATATTTTGCAAATAAAATCAAATATATTACCTATATCTATATATATCTATATATCAGTACTATATTATATTGTAATACTGTAATTCTATATTATATTTTAATTGGATTATGTCATTCGGAATGCATCATGGGATTGTAGTTCTTTCCCTCATTGAACCCATTAAGTACACAGTCTTGTATATTTGACTTTTTGTCTTATTTTCAAATACTTTTTAAATAATTCAATTTGTAGCTAGTTGATTTAGTTGATAACTTAAAACTCTTTAACAAAGACATTTTGAAAATCCCTATAGGAAGAATGAATAAAAAGAAGAAAGTGTGATAAACAGTTTAGGACTAATTAATGATTTATTATGATGATTTATTACCAAAGGGAGGTAGGAATGTTTGGGAAACTCATTTGTAAACAATTATAATTTTTGTAGTTCCATTTGTTGCCACTAGTAGAATAGACACACTGTTCTAGACACATGCCTTTAAATCCATAGTTTTCTAACTACACTATTAGTTTATGAAAGACCATGTATTTTTGTGCTATTGCAACAATTCATTTCATAATTCATAAAGCTTTCAACTGAGTCTCAAACAGCAGAAGAGCATGATTCTAGCAACACCGTGGTCATGGGGTTGACTCCCAGGAAATACATGAACATGTATACCTTGAATTAGATGCAGTGTGCTCTGCAAAATCAAAATGTAACTAATCAACCTTATCAACTTTCTTCTTCCTATAGAATGGCTGGGAAGTGTAAAGATCGCAAGGAGAGCTTGACCAATGGTGACCTATGCTCAGAAGCTGATTCTGACTCCACCAGTCGTCGACTCTCCTTCCTGAAGATGGTGGGCAAGGGCAAGATGAAGAGGGAGTCCATGCAGGACCACTCATCCCAGGGCCCAGAGGAAGAGCCAGTTGAGGAGGTGCCCGAGGTCAAACCCAGGGAGCCACTTTCAGGTAAACAGTCGACTAGTGAATCTGAAGCTGTGCATTTGTATAGCAGCATTCAGCAACAGACCCATATTCGTCAAAAAAAAGGACCAGATTTACCTGTCTATTACAAATGAAATATACATTATAAAACTGTTTTTGTTCTATATGTGTTTCTCATTTTACATACATAAAATGTTTAGCAGTTTAGCTATTTATAACAGTTGTTTTGTAATTGTTTGTGTCAATGTAATACAGTATTTCTGAATATTCTAAACATAAATATATTGCCCTTCTAGAAAATCTACAGGCAGTCATCAAAGACTGTGATAGTGCTAAACATGCCATTATTTGCTAATTAATTCACCATTTAAACTATGAATGTACAACTAATATCTAGCTATCTTTAATGCTTGTTCTCAAACCTTTAACCACAACTCTACCAGAGCGTGGCTGTTTAGCTTGACCTGCATGAGCATGGAACATGCTATGTAGGAATTTGCACATGATTGCATGCTCAGGTTTCAGGCTTTTCACTGCAAGACCATGAGAGATAAGGTTCAAAACTGGCAGTAAATTGCAAGCTCTCTTTGTTAAAGAAAAAAAGCCTTAAGAATGGTAGTGAAGGATGAGAATGGATACCTTCAACCTAGCAATGCGAATTGCCAACGTCACAGGACTGGACTGTTTTGCAAACATATCTAAAGTGTTAGTGGTTGCTGGTGCATTTGTTGAACAGTCAACAGAGTTCATTGTCTGCTCAACCTATAATTTTATTTCAGCTATGCTCTTACACAATTGTGTGTCATTTTGAAGCAAGACTCTGATTACCATGTTCAGATGTTTTTGATTAGAGTTGGAACTAAATTTTGCAGAAAGATTGATAATCGGGGAACATGACTGTCAGAGCGGCATGCATTTAGCTGATTATCAAGGCTTTTTTTTTTTTTTTACTAATCGTTCCTACCATACGGGCTAGAGGGCTGTCAAATCTGAAACCATCAGTCTCTTTACCTTGCGTAAATGCAGCATGGAACATGATAAAAGAGGAATCTGAGCAAAGGGGAACTGAATGTGCCCAATAGTGTCATGTTTGGTCATGTCTTTGCTTTGTTTCAGCAGGGGGGAAAGGGTTTCTTGCTGCTTTGCATGTCCCAGCTGACACAGCAAAAAATCACTTTTTATTTGTGTATTTAGCCACATTATGTTGACGGGAAACCTTCTTGTGACCTCCCGCAACAGTCATGTGGGTTTCCAAGTTATTAGTTTAGTAACTCTCAGCTATCAGCTGAGAAGACCACCAGACACTATGCGATCCATCTGTAATTTGGTTGAAGAGCATTTTTGTTTACACATTCATTGGATGTCATATTAAATATCCAAAATTCCAATGCTAAACCCATTTTTTTGTTTGGCATCTGTTTTTGTGATCCTTACTTAAGTATTCCAGGAAAGGTCTTCTGTATGAGCTTAAATAATAATTCCCATTTATTTTGCAGACGTACGTGTTGTGACAAAAGAAAGCATTGCTTCATCCATGCAGCTGTCCTCAAGTGGCAGCACATTCCTGAGGGAATGATAATCAAGACTTTTAGGATTTAATTCACAGAGAGTCCTTTTTAATAATGTTATCAAACATCTTCACAATGACGTATTCAAATGGTATATGGATCAAAAGAATCATTAAATAAGGAAGTAACGCTTCAAATAAAGTGTAATGCCATGCATGCCTCGGTTGCTGTGCATGTAAGAAAAGACAGAAAATTGAGCGAAGAACAGGACGTCAATCCTGTTCATGGAGTGTGTCAACTGTCAACCTGATCAGATTTCACTTGATGAGCAGGCAAAACATTTTGTATGCTTTTACTTCCTGTGTCATTGCTTTACCAATCTTAAATTCTATAGCTCAAAATATAATTAATATAATTATATCAATTATCTATCTATCTGTATATGTGACCCTGGATCCCCCCAAAAAAACATAAGTTGCACGGGTATATTTGTGGCAAAAGCCAATGACAACTGCAATAATCATTGTATGGGTCAAAATTATCGATTTTTCTTTTATGCCAAAAATCATTAGGATATTAAGTAAAGATCATGTTCCATGAAGATATTTTGTAAATTTCCTACCGTAAATATATAAAACATTTATTTTTGTCAGTGAATGCTGCACAATCGCGAACATAAATGGACAACTTTAAAGGCGATTTTCTCAATGTTTCGATTTTTTTTTGCACCCTCATATTTCAGATTTTCAAATAGTTGTATCCCGGCCAAATATTGTCCTGTCCTAACAAACCATACAACTTTCAGATGATGCATAAATCTCAATTTCAAAAAATGTACCTATGTGACTGGTTTTGTGATCCAGGGTCACATATATATATATATATATATATATATGAAGAGTTCAGATGCAAAAGCCTCTAAGTGCCATCTGAAATTTTCTTCTAGAATGATCATTTTTATCAAGCTTCTATATTTAAGTTCAGTAATTTCACTTAAATGACAATTAATAGGTAATTTTCATTGCCATTTAAGTGAAATTACTGAACTTAAATATACGAGCTTGATAAAAATGATCATTCTAGAAGAAAATTTCAGATGGCACTTAGAGGCTTTTGCATCTGGACTCTTCATATATATACAGTACTGTGCAAAAGTCTTAGGCACGTTAGTATTTTCACCCCCAAAAAAATGGTTTTAAGCCAGTTATTTATATATTTTGCTGTAGTGTGTCAGTAGGAAATATCAGTTTACAGTTCCAAACATTCCTTTTGCCATTAATTGTAATAATCCAGTGATATTTTTAAATGCACAAGGAGTCTGACAACAGCCGGTGCTCCACACGGAGATCTGATCTCATCATCGTATAGAGTCTGTCTGGGATTACATGAAGAAACAGAAAAAACTGAGACAGACGAAATCCAGAAAAACTGCGGAAACGTCTCCAAGACATTTGAAGAAAAACTTCCTGCAAAGGTGGTCACACCAAATATTGATTTGATTTAGTTATAATAGAAGTTAATTGATCATTTATGACATTATCTTTTAAGCACCCTCACTTTACAGGACTTTTAAACAAGTACCTAAAACTTTTTACAGTACTTTAGCTTTGCAGGAAGGTTTCTTCAAGTGTTTTGGAGACGTTTCCGCAGTTCTTTTGAATGATGATGAGATCAGATCTCCGTGTGGAGCACCGGCTGTTGTCAGACTCTCACTTGATTATTACAATTAATGGCAAAAGGAATGTTTGGAAATGTAAACTGATATTTCCTACTGACACACTACAGCAAAAGATATAAATAACTGGCTTAAAACCATTTTTCGGATGATCTTTTTGATGAAATCTGAGAGCTTTCTCATTGACAGCTACACAACTACCACTTTGATGCTTCAAAAGTTCATAAAGAGATCTTAAAACTAATCCATATGAATAAGAGCGGTTTAGTCCAAAATTTAATGAAGAGACATGATCGCATTATATGATGAACCGATTGAATTTAGGCTTTGATCTTTGCTACATACAGACTCAGTGGGTGCCAAAAAAATGAAACCACAATGAAAATCTGGAATTTTTGCTCCAAATGTGGATATTAAATCAAAGGAAGAACATACCAAATGTTAAATTCTGAGATTAAACTTAAACTTCAATGCAATATTACACACAAATTGTAATGTAAGTTTCCTTAACAAAAATGTTCTTTCTTTTTACAAAATACCATGCTTTCCATTTTTTCCATTTTGTTTTGTCATAACAATATGAAGAAATTGTTCTCGGTACACAAGCATGTTGCAACTAAACGTCATTGTTCAGACAACGGGTGGCTGGAATCTATCAGAACTGAATGCATTCAGTTGTCTTTGGGATTGGCAAAGTGTAAGATGAAATCTGACTGAATTGATAAAGCAGCCATATAGAAGGGCGTTTACCCCTCATCCTAGTGAATGATTTCCAGACCTCACCAAATTACTACCCGCAACCCCCAACCATAAGCCATAACTACAGCTGAGAGCCATTCCGTCATGGCCGCCATGGAAACAGTATCTGAATGGAATCACTGCACTCCCATTTATGATAGCAAATATTCCCGCATGCCAACTGGCAGAGTCACTCGTAAAAGGGAATAGCCAACACTTCCACCTTATCCAGCTATTGTCCAACACTTGGCAGGAAGATTTGTCCATGCATGTCAAATAAACCAACGAGCATTAAGTGAGGGCAGGGTTCCACTTAGTGTAAGGTGGAGTACTCGGTTTTTCAAATGGTCCAATTTAGGTTTGCTCTGTTGACGTTGGCCATGTCTAAATTAATTAAGAAGGGAGTGGGACTGTTCTGTCCTGACCTAAGGTCTCCAGTGGCAGGCGAGGCCAGTTGTCACTTTGATTGCCACTTCATCTCACTGGGCTGGACATTGAAACAAGATTTTAGCATGTGAAAATTCCTTCTGGACAGGATTGGGCACAGGGGACGATACCGCCAAGTATTACTCGACCCATCTGCGCTTCTAAGGCAGAGGCAGGAAATACAATCGCCCTTCACTTATTAAATATTTCACTTCTGGGGAAAATATGTCTACTCTGCACATGCTGAGCATTAAATGGGGGAAGTGAATGAATGAGAAAGGGAATTTCAGTGGGCTGCTATTCTTCAAGTTCTACGGTTTCTCGTGCTCCGGCTTGACAGGAGAATTTTGACTCTGAAACCCTTACAGAGGGAGGGTTCATGGAAAATGGTCCTGAACCTGTGGCACGACAAAGAACAGATCATATTCCATTACATTCCTAGAACTCAGGCTAATCTTTTCCTTGTAACGGCTGATTGGTCCTGCTGAGAGGTGTTGGTTGTGCAGGTGTGTTGGTGCAATGTTAGCAGATATCTTGCTTAGTCAGATCTATTCAGTTGAGTTGGTTGTCAGCCCCCACCCTTTAAAATCCCTGGCCAAAAGTAAATACCGTTACCTCCTCTTGGAAATCGTGGTGGAGGTATATTTGTGTAGCATAGTGCCATATGTGCCCTTAAAAGGCAACACTTCAATCCCTGTGGTTTTCATTAAGGAAGGGTGGTGACATGTCCATGCTTAAGTGAAATATGCTCTGCACACCATGAATTTAGTGCATGAGACTTTCTGGAAACAAAGAACTAGTGTTGTCCTCTCTGCACAGCTCTGCTCAGTTACTGGCATCGATCCGCGTTTTAATAACTGTGGGATAAAACCATTTAAACTGCATGGCTTTTAACATCTGGACCATTGCTTGTCCAATATAAAAGTCTGTCATTCAAAACAAATACATATATACAGGTCTGTCATACAGTATATATATATATATATATATATATATATATATATTATGCAGCACATTTTGTTCAGAATTTAAAATAGAAATACTTTGTAAAAATGTAAATTTCTTTAATGTCAGTTTTGATCAATTTAATACGCCCTTGCTGAATAAAAAGCATTTATTTCTGCCCAAACTTTTGAACAAGTTGTAAGTTAAAATATGCAAGTATTTATAAGCAAGTTCTTTATTATATAACACATACTGTAAACACAACCTTGTTTTAAAGTTCAAATGCTTGCAAAAGTCTTGAAGTTTGAAGGTTTTATGGGCCTTACAAACAGATTTAAGTGTGGAAGAACACTTCATTACCTGGAATGCCATAACCTGTTGAATTTCTTTGAATCGCAGTTCAGTAAATTTCAATTCCTGTTATTTCAATTCCCATTCAACGTACTGTAGTGTGACCAATTGTTTTTGTTTTTTTCTTCAAATTCTCATTCATGCATTAAAAGGGAGCCGTTTCTAAATTCAGAATTTTGCACAACCCTTCTTCTCAGACATAAGCTTACAGGGTCAACTTTTACTTCCCCTAGGGTTGAACAGTAGTCCTATCTCAAAGTCACTTAGATGATACAGTGACATGTCGTCCTTGGGTGGAGGACTTTTCACGTGAATGAGTTGCAGAGGAAGTGACTCTAATTTTTAACAGGCAGCAAATACATTTTTCCACCTTATCCCCTGTCTGCGTTGGCGATAAGCCTTTTGGTATTGTATTTTATATTTAGATCTCCTTCCATTGGACTGGCACACTTGGGCTGTTATTATCCGAGATGGTTGAGAAGGGTGTGGGGTCTGTCATGGCAGTACTGGACAGTCCATCCTCGATAGGGATAGGGACAGATGAGTCAGGCGCCAACCAAACGCCCCCGCATCCTTCCCTCTAAGAAGAGGTCAGGAAGTCACAGGAAATATATGGGCAACTCAGCACCTCAAAGGGCCCCTTACTGTCCGTCCAATGTTCTGAGGAATTCAACAGCAGCGCCAATTATTTGCACAACTGATTTGTGACATATCTTCATCTCAATAGATGCGTGTTGAGAATTGTCAGTAAGCAAGCTTAAAGGGTTAGTTCACCCTAAAAAGGAAAATTCTGTCATCAGTTACTCACCCTAATGTTGTTCAAACCCGTAAGACTTTCAATCATCTTCAGAACACAAATTAAGATCTTTTTGATGAAATCTGAGAGCTTTATGTCCCTCCATTGACCGCTACGCAGCTGCCAATTTGACGCTTAAAAAAGTTCATAAAGAGACCGTAAAACTAATCCATCTGGATTGAGCGGTTTAGTCCAAATATTCTGAAGAGCCACAATCACTTCATATGATGAACAGATTGAATTTAGGCTTTAATTCACATTTAAACATTGAAGTCCACATTCAACCAAACCTGCTTGACGCCCAAGAACAAACCTCATTGGTTCTTGCAGAAGCTCAAACGTGCTGCGTAAAAACGAATATTACTTTTGGCCACTACTGTATGTTTGTGTGTGTATATTATAATTGTTCATTCAAATACAATTATTATTTAGAAAAAAATATAATAAAAAATTATTTTTAAATAAATATTTTAGTAAAATTATTATTATGAATATTATTATTATTATTATGAATATATAGTATATACAATAGAAGTTTGTCTGGTTAAGCTAAGAACTTGGAAATATGACATGCTGGTCACTTGCATCTATAACACAATATGCTGGTGACCAGCTTTGCTAGTCCTTTCAGTATGTGAACTTGTTGACCTCTAGACTTTCCTATGGACTGGTTAATGAAAAGCTGTTCTCGAAGCCTCCCAAAACCTGTCTCCAGTAATCAGACCAATTTGTTAGACCATGTAAATGTGTTCATCCCAAAGGAAAGGAATGGAAATGATGAAGGATGGGTGTGAGCACTGACCTCAATGAGAGCCCGCCTGCTTCATCAAAGACAATTTTTGGAATGTAAAAAAGTGTTGCTGCACATGAGAAACACAAGTGAGATCATTATAAACTATAGCCAGCAAAGTGCATTGGCAGTCCTTTTGACCATCTGGAAGATATACTGCATTTATGTTTTAGGTTTAATGGTATGAAATTTACTAATGGGGGAATTCTGAAGAATTGTATTGGATGGCCAAGAGAATGTTCCCATATTCACTATCTTCTGGGTGTTTTAGAGCAGTGGTTCTAAGCCCTCATTGTTCACAACTATTCCAAGTCTCCATGACTTTTTTTTTACTTTTTTGTGGTTTAGTGGATAAGGACAATTTCTACACTGTAAAATATTTTGGAGCTTGGCTTATTTAGAGCAATACATTTTCATAATAAAAATGTCCATGGAGTTATATTTTATTCATTCCGTTTTTCCAGTTCTAGAAATCAGAAAATTAGGCTACATCATATAGCCAGGATTTTCAAGACAAATACGAATGGTGTTTTCTTGTAAAACACACCAATAATCTTTTTTTTATTCACAACATCGAAAAATCTTTTCTTGTTTTTTTTATTTATTTTTAGAGTCAACAACATGAGGGTGACTAAACAATAAAAATGTAGTATTCGGTCTCTGCTGTGTGACTAATGGATAACCTTATTTTCTGTTTTTTCAGTATTGGAGATCCTGCAGTTGGTGACAAAAAGAGATTTGTTTTTGGCTGACACTCACATTCTGGAGCTGGAGCAGGAGTGTAGGGAGGCCGAATCTCCTACGGCAGGGGGCACTGAGGATTTCACCAGCCCCAGCAGCAAAGACAGCAGTCGGCGCAAAGCCAAAGATGTGGAGCTGCTGTACGAGGCCCTGCAGAAAGAGTTGTGGGACGTGGTAAGGGATTCTCTGCGTTGCCCCACCGCCGGACCCAACCTGGGCCTGGTGGTCCAGGTGCTTCAGCAGGAGGAGCAAGCCGATCGGGACTGGGCTCAGAGCGAACGAGCCGCTCCAGGAGGCCCACGGCCGAGGGAGTTCAAGAAACGCTGGAGGGAGGCGGTAGTCGAGTTAGCTGATGCAAACTTACCCCAGCATGAAGAAGCACAGGGAGGCGAGCTAGCAGCCTATCTGGATAAGCTTAGAGTCCGTATGGTGGAGGACCTCGGGGCGGCTCGGCGTAATGTGGTGTCTGTATATCCGGTGGAATACGACTCCTTCCAAGTGTACACACACAGCTACCACCAGGCTGTTACCCGTCGTCTCCAGGCGATCACCAATGGAGATCTGCAGATCATTGACATATACTCTATGCTAGACTGGCTCTACAACATTTACAATAGGTAAACAGTAGTTTGACTAGGTTAATGTCCTCAAAGGGATAGTTCCTTAAAGGGATTTTAATGAATCTTTAAAACACCAATTCTCATCAAATGAAACCAAACAGTGACCATGAGTTGTCAAGCTCCAAAAAAGTACTATAAAAGTTGTCCATATGACGTCTTCTGAAGCCATATTCAAATGTGATGTCAGGTTTGACGGCATCAGTTCTTGTGTGTCTTGCAACTGGACAAAATGCAGCGAGTTTGAATATGCATGCGTACAAATTATATTTGATGATTGAAGATTTTTTTTTGTGATTGAGAACTCAAACTTGAAGCTGTTCCTCATATATACCTATCATATGACTTTTAGAAGACTTTGAATTTAGCATATTTAGTTATATGGATTATTTTTGTGGTGTTTTTGTCATGTTTTGGAGCTTGATAGGCCCAATCCTCATTAACTTTTATTGTATAGGAAACATCCAGGATATTATGCAAAATATCTTTTTGTGTGTTTCACCGAAAAACAGAAAATCTACTGTTGAGAGTTGAAATAGCTTTAGGATGAATAGATTTTGACGGACAAATATTCTTTTAGAGGAACATTTTAGAGGAACAGCACTACCATTAAAAAGTTTGGGGTCAGTAAGATTTTTATTTCTTTTCTTTTTTTCTACAAAAACATTAAGCAGCACAATTGCTTTCAACATAATAAGATAATAAGAAATGTTTCTTGAGCAGCAAATCAGCATATTAGAATTTCTGATTTCTGAATGATCATGTGACACTGAAGACTTAAGTAATTGCTGCTGAAAATTTAGCTTTACCATCACAGAAATATATATTTTTAATATATTAAATATATGAACATTTTAAAATATATTCAAATAGAACACAGTTGTTTTAAATTGTTACTGGTATTTTTTTATTCAATAAATGCAGCCTTGTTGAGCATAAAGGCCCGTTCACACCAAAAACGATAACAATAAAGATAACTATAGCGATAACTATATTGGTGTCCACACCAACGCACGATATTGTTGTGTTTATTCTGAACGCGCACAGCTATGTCGTCTGCCGCTTTAAATGCTCAAGCTCTTTAATGCAGGATGGATTCTGATTGGCTGTCAGTGTTTTTAACTGGAAATAATCCTTCTGAAAGTGATATCAATGATATTGTTTCTCTGTGCCGTTATATTTTGTATTGTATTGTTACGTACTTGGTGTGAACAGGCCTTAAGAGACTCAAAAATATTATCAAATCTTACTGACCCCAACCTTTTTAATTGAACGATAATGTACCACATCTAGTTTGTATTGTTGCACTGACTCTATCCAGTTGACAAGCCACATAAAACTACAGCAAACCTAAAACAGATTGTTATAAATAGCTTCTGGTTGATATGAGAGGTGAAACCCACTCTTGTACCTTCCCATTCCTGTTCCTTCATAATTCAATGTTTCCTTATGAGTGAAGTCCAGACTCAGTTTGTGATTTGCTCTTCCTGTTGTTGCTGCAGAGATGTCCTTGGAACAGTCACCATAACAACACCCATTAACCTCTCGCAGCTCGGCCCACTGCTGCCGACAGAGACGGTGGAAAAACTGGAGCTCGACTGCCTCAACTCAGTCAGGGTAAGAACTGAAAATCTCAAACCTCATCCCCAAGTATCTTCTAGCCTTTTCTGCGTACCTCAAACAACGGCACATCCTGTCCACTCAAAGAGATGGCTGGTCGTTTCAACCTGCACGGTCAATTAGAGTGCGGCATTTCAGGGTCAACGCACGGCTTTCCTGTCTACATTGAGCACTACACAATAGAAGTCAGTTTGACAACACAT